>NC_037675.1:39299096-39308481 GCF_003255815.1 Theropithecus gelada | reverse complement strand
TTTTTTTTTTTTTTTTTTTTTTTAGTAGAGACGGGGTTTCACTGTGTTAGCCCGGTTGGTCTCAATCTCCTGACCTCGTGATCCACCTGCCTCGGCCTCCCAAAGTGCTGGGATTACAGGCCTGAGCCGCCACGCCCGGCCAAAACAGAAATAATCTTTTTCTGATCTCTTCAAGATCTAGAACATTTCTATATCCAGAGGGGGGTTCTTTGCAGATAGTTGTTGGCTGATTAATGATAAGAAAAAACAAAAATATGAGAAATCAAAACTATATCCTCTATACCCAAAACACAAGAATCTTTGAAATAACACACAGCCTCCAAACTAAGAAAGACATATGCCACCTTGACACAGAAAAAAGTTTAGAATGTCAGTCTCCTAATGGAAAATGTTAAAACATCCATTGATTCATTGCTCCTCCAAATGCATGACTTAAAATAGCTTTACCCTTTTCAACACTGCTACCTCAGTCTAAAAAACATGACTATAGGGGAGATGTTTTCATTTGTTTGCTTGAAAGTTTATTTTATTTATATATTTTTATTATTGTTCTTTTTCTTTTTGCCTAAGAGGTAATAGTGGTTACCATTTTTGATAAAGAGATATGTTTCTTTTACTTTTTCATTGCAGGTAATTTTCTCTTCTTCGTGTTTCTGGAATGACCATGGAAGGTGTTTGTTTTAACAAGAAAGGTCATAATCATACCCAATAATTTTTATATTCTACTAGAACATAGGCAAGGCCCACCTGTTGGCCCATTAGCAATATTATAGTCATTCGGTTATAGCAGTAACAGACCAGAATTCTTTACTTAGCCAATTACTAACTGAAATATGCATCAACCAGAAGAGGATTAATATTGTGATTACATGTCCAGATAAATGTCCGGCTCTAAAGAAGCTATATAAGACAATTTAAAATAAAACACTTGTCTTTTGAGAAAATTATTAACAAAATAGGGAAAAGTAAAAATAAACATGTTGATGTTCAAATATGTACTAACAACTTAATTTATGATGAGCTATTTATCTCATTAATCTAATCATTACTCAATTTTTTTTATTAAGTTGTCTATATAGACATCTATTTCACTAGCCTGAAAACATGTTCATGTGAAATCATTATAAATATGGACATATTTATAATGATTGGGAAAAATATGGATTGGAGGACGGTCTTGCCCCTGTGTGCTGGGTCAGTGGGGGTGTTGACTGTAGTGACAGTTTAGGGCACGGCTAAGAAGGGAGTTGTCAGGGAACTGGCTAAGCTATTAGGATCACACATTGGAAATCAGAGCTGGAGCTTGGGAAGATGAATTCTAACCCCTTACTCTGACAGTGATGAATTTTGGGCTTTGGTGTTGGGATGTAAGGGGAATAAATTCACCCAGTTATGAATCAACTAAGAGAGGGGAAGTAGAAACTTACTTACTTTTAAACTGATAAAAGCTAGGTTTGAGAACACAGCTTATGTATGCAGGCCCTGCAAATACTGAACCCAGAATTTCAAAGTCTGTCTCATCACCCCAAAGAGATGCAGAATCAGACAGCTACACACCACACCTTGGAAAAGAGCCTAACCCTAAGGCAAGGAGGAGCAGTGCTGAATGTCTGTGTTCTGTGGCAGATCCCAAAGAGACAGTGGGGCTTAGAGGCTGAACCCACATCCCAAGTTACTCTCCCAGACCCGTTACACATCTAATTCACTCCACCTCCAAGAGGTAAGTAGAAGTGGAATAAGAGGCATGGAGTGTTTAGGAAAAATCCCTCATCAAGGAACCTCAGGGAGTGGAGAAGAAGCAATCCCTCCCATGATAAGTCACTTCAGCTTTATAAGGCTCAGATTTTCCCTTTTGTAAACTAATATCTCCAATGTACCTTTTAGTCCTAATATGTATTATTTGTCAAAAGGCTGTCTGGGTCAGATCAGTGCCCAGGACTGACGAAGAGGGGATGTTGTTACTTCGGGGTCACTTAACAGTCAATGGGAATTTGGAAGGTGTCTGAGCCCAGTGGCCATCTGTGCCATCCTCATGATTTTATTCTATCATATTTCAAAAAATATTTAATGAGTATCTTCTATGTACCAAGGAACAGAGTGGTAAGCAAAACACATCAGGTCCCCACTTTTCTTTCTAGAACTTACACTCCAGAGAGGAAAAACATTTGATAAGCAAGCACACCTATGTGCAGTTACCAAGTGCAATGAGCTTTAGAGCAAGATAAAGTGTGTGTGGAGGAGGAAGGTAGTTGTATGGAGGAAAAGGGAGCAGCCTTCCAGGCAGAGGGGCAGCATGTGCAAAGGCCCTGAGGCTGAAATGCACATGGAATAATTGAGGCTTCAAAATAAGACTGGCTAGGATTTAGTAAAGGAGGGTAAGAGTAATACGAGCTGAGTATAGAGGGGCCAGGACATTATAGCATGTGCCTAGGAGTTTGATTTTTAAAAAATTTGTTTCACTCTGGTAAGAACACATAATATGAGATCTATCCTCTGAACACATTTTTTAATGTACAATACATTATTGTTGATTATAAGTGAAACGTCATAAAGCAGATCTCTAGAAATCATTCATCTTTCTTACTGAAACTTTATGCCCATTGATTATTAACTCTTTATATTCCCCTCTCCCCAGCCCCAGGCAACCACCATTTCACTCTTTGATACTATGAATGTGACTATTTTAGACACCTCATGTAAGTGATCTTATGCAATGTTTGTCCTTCGGTAACTGGTTTATTTCACTTAATATAATGTCCTCAGGGTTCATGTATGTTGCCACATATTGCAGAATTTCCTTTTTAAGGCTGAAGAGTATTCCACTGCATATATATACCACATTTTCTTTATCTTTTTTGTCTTTATTTAAGTTGTTTCAGCATCTTGGCTATTGTGAATAGTGCTGCAATGAACATAGGAGTGCCAAATTTCTTTGAGATCCTGATTTCAATTCTTTTGGATAAATACAATTTATTTGGATAAGAAGTAGGATTGTTGGATCATATAATACTTTTATTTTTAATTTTTGGATTTTGTTCTAAGTGAATGAAAGTCCAGTGAAGAGTTTTTGGCTAGGGAAATACATGATCGAATTTATGGTGCCAAAAAATTACTCAGCTATATGGATAAAGAGTTTGGGGCATGGAAGATGAAATACCTCCATGAGGTAATGTAAGCCATGTAGGCAAAGGAAGGAGGGGAAGAGTCCTTTGGCCTCTGGAATGTGGCCCCAGAGCTTCTGATGCCTAAGTGGGTCATTAGAAACAAGTTGGTTAAATAACTGATGGTTGAGTGGGATGACATTAACCTGTCATTTTATTTATTAATATTAGTAGTATTTCTGCTTATTTCAGGGGAATAGAAGAAGTGAATTTTTGCCCAGCAATCCCCCAAATACAACTATTCCAGATAGGTATTTGTACTTGTTTCATCAAAATTACATTCTTTATGTTCCAACCTATTCCAGCCCTCAGAAGAGTATGTTTGAAGTCTAGATTCTCAAGTCAAATTTTGCCAGGCAGCTTCACTCTAGTTCATTCCCTCCAGAATCTAGAATGTCTTGATAGGCTATAAGTGACCTAATTTGTGTTCGCTATGATGGTAAGCACATGAAGTCTTTTGGTGAGTTTTTATCCCAGGCAGGGGCTGTTACATAATGATGATGACAATATCCATGTCCTCCCTACCATAAAAGTGTTTCATAGGCCATGGTATCTGAGGCCCCTAAAATATGTTCTCTTCCTGTGTCTTTTTATACAAGGCTGCTTAGATTAGAAGGAATCTGAGAGCTGCGGTTATTGGGCAAGTTAGACCAAATTGGCAGTCAAAAGTGTTGATGTGCTTGGACAGTTAAAGTCTTCTCAAAAAGTCAAAGTCCTTTTGTGTTGGTAAAAGAAGGCAGGAGGAAGTGTCTGGAGAGAAGATGATTTTCATCCTGATGGTATATTTCACAAATTCATTACTTCTGTAAGCATCAGCTGGAAATAACACTCCCTTTTACTTCCCCAAGTTACTACCAAGTCGTTAATGGCAAAAAGTGCTTGTAAAATAGAAAAAAGCAAAGAAGCAAACAGAAATTAGGACCTGTGCTGACTGCTCAAGTAGCTCTTCTGCAAGGAAAGCAGCAGTTCTAGGGCAGAGCATTCCTGAATGACTGGAAATCACTTGGAGGCAGGCTCTAGAAGGCAGCAGGTAGGAGAGTTACCCCCAGTTATTCACAGTCCACTCACAAGTAACCTGTTGCTGCAGTCACTCAAGTTGTTCAGCCAGTAAAGCCATCCCTCAGTAACTGTCGGGGACTTGTTCCAAGACCCCTACAGATGCCAAAATCCAGGGATGCTCAAGACCCTGATATAAAATGATGCAGTATCTGCAAATAACCTACATACATCCTCATGTAGACTTTAAATCATCTCTAGGTTACTTATAATACCTAATACAATGTAAATGCTGTGTAAATAGTTGTTATACTGTATCAGTTTAGAAATAATGACAAGAAAAAAGTCTGTACATGTTTAGTACAAGTGCAACCATCCATTTAAACAAATATTCAATCTACATTTGGTGGAATTCACAGATCTAGAACCCACGGATATAAAGAACTGATTGTATTTATCAAGTGCCTCCTGTGACCCAGGTCTTATCAGTCAGAATTTTTTCTAGAGGTATGGATAATTATTTGGTGTACAGGAATTGCTCCCACACTGCTGTGATCCAACAAGATCAAATTGGGCAGAGGAAAGAGGTGTGGCAAAGGACAGGAAAGTTGGGTTCTAGGTAACTAGGCTCTAATCTGAAGAAAGAAAAACCACCACAGCAAAATGATTTAGTCTAGCTTATAGAGCCTAGAAGGAAGCTAAAGACTTTCATGATGTAGAGAAATTTTAGACAGTAGAAAAGGCAGACTGCTCCTTTTGTTTCTGGTCCCATGAAATACTCTGAAGTATGTCGGACCTGAGAAGTGAGTTTAGAAGCTCGTTTCACTTCACTGAGATTCACAACACCTGCTGCTGAAGCTGTAACCTAAACTTGCAAGATGAAAAATGTCGTCTGTCAGGCGCAAACATATATTACTGGTTTGCATCATATGTCATTTGTGACTTGAGTAATCATGAATGTGAAATGAAAAAACAAACTGTTGTGTTGTAGAATACGAATTCTCCTTACCCTCTTTCTGAGATACATTATAAAAAAAAAGACATAGAAATAGATCTAACATAGGATGTCGGAGCGAACGCATTTGTCAAAAGAATTAGAAGATGTGTATATTATAAGTTGTTCCTGTAAATTGTACCTCAGATACGCTGATTATTTTGCATTATTAACTTCACTCAGCCAAGGGAAGATCAACTCTTTAGAGTTAAATTGTTATGTTTGCAGTTTGAAAGAGGAAAGGAACGGATGAGCGTGCATTCTTATTACCTATGAGAATAAAGTGCCTTCCTAGTCTTCTTTTCTGGTCATTATATCACAATTCTCTATTCTGCCAGTGTAATACCCTAAGATTTCAATGTTTATTTCATATAAGGCAAACCTTAAAATGAACATAGAGTTGAATGTATAATAATTTCAGATACTAATAACTAACTATTCTCTAGAGTACCTCTGTGAGTAAGGTCAAATATCTTTTGCTATGGAATAAAAATTAGACAGGAGGGTTAAACTCAAATGAAAGACTACCCCTTTTTAGCTATAACAACTGATGGAATAGATTTTGTGTTGTCCATACAATGTGGATTATTTGGATGTAAATATAGTAATTTGGTCACTAATGCAGATAACCTTTGGGGTTTGATAATGAAGTTGGTGTCTGTTTTCTTCGTGCTTCCATGTCACTTCTCCCCACCTGAAATATGCAGACTTATTTGAAGCTCGTATTAGACCACCTTTCTTACAGTTGGCATCTATTAACCTCCTGGCCCCTTCCTCTTATCTACAGAAGATTTCATTACGTGAATCTGTTATATTCTCCACTCCTGTATCTGCCATTTTTATTGGTGACTTCAATATGTTCATGAAAAACTCCTCCAACACCCTGGCCTCGGTTCTTTGGCCGCCTCCCAGCCCATTTTCAGTGTCCTTTTCCCCTATCATACAGCAGTTACCCACCCCCACGGTGCTACTCTTGACCTTTTAAATCACTAATAATTGTACCACTCCCCCAATTTTCTGTATGTAATTCTTCAAACTTCCTGCCCATCTTTCTCTCTCATTCCCACTCCAGCTATGCTGTGATCTTAATGAATTCTCCAAATCACCAGTCTTTATTCTTGTTTGTTATTTGTGATCTCTCTCATTTTTTCCTCTTTATTCACCTGATATTTCATATTACATCATTATAGCAACATTCAAAAAATGCATTTAACTCTCTTGCTCTTCTTTTCCACCATTTTATTTTCCGTAAAAAACCTCTAACTCTGGTTATCTTTTATTCCACACAGGAAGCTGAACAGGCCTGGAGAAAAGCATGAATTTCTCCTGACTGATCTCAATTTAAACTCAGGACCACAAATCCTAACTGGGCATTCCATACTGATTTGTTACCCTTATACTTTAATCAATGCTCACTTCCCACTCTCCAAAACAAGATTGTGTCACAATTTTCATATCTCCTCAATCTTCCAACCTCCATCCCATGATGCAAATCACCCTCCGTGTACCCACTTTGTCATATTTTCCATTACCAGAGGTGATGCATCCCTGCTTCTCCCAAAACCAGGCCCTGTGTGCATGCTCTTGAACACATGCCTCTCCTAATTCAGGACTCACATTCTGAAAAATCCTTTTGTTTACCAATTTATCCCTCTGTGCTGATTTATTCCACTAACACAAGCAAGTTTCTTTGATTTTGTCTTCCAGCTTCTACCATATTTCTCCATTCCCTTTTGGAGCAAAACCTTTCAAAAAGTGTTGACTATGTTGCTATAACCATTTTCTCTCCCTTTCATTCTTTCCTTGGACCACTCTCTATTCTTCTGAAACTGTGCAATATTAGATCAGTAACAACCTACATTCCATCAAATGGTCACTTGATCGTCCCTATCTCACTAAATTTCTCATAGGCATTTCACATTGTTCACCACTCCTTTATATAGAACAGTTTCCTCTGCTAATTTTCCTCCTTGCTTGCTGGTCATGTCTCCTTTCCTGGTTCAGCCTCCTCTGCTCAATCTCCAGTTTGTCTCTGGAATATATTTTTCACATATTAGGTCCTCAGCTGGGAGTATCCTTTCCCTCTGACCTTCCTAGGACAATCTCCTGCATGTCATTCAATACCTGCCTTAAATATCGTCCACTAAGAAGGGCATTTTCTGACCACTCAATCTTAGTGTACCAGAAATGCTAGTTGATATCCCTTGTTTTATCTTTATCATTGCTCTTAACATGTTTCTATTTACTGTATCTGTTCATTGTTGTCTTGCCTCGTTACAAGATAAATCCCATGAAAGTAGGAACTTGTCTGTTTTGTTCTAGGTTGTAGATAATTTGAAGTGTTTCTTGTGTGAATGAGAACACAATGACAAGCATTATTTGTTCACTAACAACCGTATCTTTATTGCATTTCCATGTTTGTCACAATATTTAATGCCATATGGATAAATTTTTTTTTTGAGATGGTGCCTAGCTCTGTCACCCAGACTGGAGTGCAATGGTACAATCTTGTCTCATTGCAACCTCCGCCTCCTGGGTTCAAGCAATTTTCTTGCCTCAGCCTCCCAAGTAGCTGGTATTACAGGCGCACACCACCAGGCCCAGCTAATTTTTGTATTTTTAGTAGAGACAGGGTTTCACCATGTTGCCGGACTGGTTTCAAACTCCTGACCTCAGGCGATCTACTCACCTCAGTCTTCCAAAGTGATGGGATTACAGATGTCAGCCACCGTGCCTGCCCAAAATGGGATTTTTAAAAAGGATTTCATACTCAAAGAGGATCTAAAATTTAACAAAGTTTTAGAAACCATTACATTGACTTTGATCTGTTATTTCAAATACTAACCTAGAAACTGCAGTACTTATCTATCCTTTGTGGGTCTAAAACTACCCTTAAAAGAAAGAAAGGCTCTTTCGAAGGCAGTGACAATTGTTAATTTTAAAAAGGGGGAGTTTCAGGCCGGGTGGTGGCTCACACCTGTAATCCCAGCACTTTGGGAGGCCAAGGTGGGTGGATCACGAGGTCAAGAGATAGAGACCAAAAGGGTCTGTCTCTCCTAAAAATACAAAAATCAGCTGGGCATGGTGGCAGGCGCCTGTAGTCCAAGCTACTCGGGAGGCTGAGGCAGGAGAATAGCTTGAACCTGGGAGGCGGAGGTTGCAGTGAGTTGAGATGGCCCCACTACACTCCAGCCTGGCGACAGAGCGAGACTCCATCTCAAAAAAAAAAAAAAAAAAAAGGAGTTTCTAATTAAATTGTTGCTAAATATGCAGCAAGAATAATTGTGTCTACTTCAGATTTACACTTAGATGTTAAGATTTAAACTTAAATATGTTGACTTGTTTAAACGCAATTCTAGTTTACTTCCTTACAGCACTGCTTAGTGCAAAAAGAATTATAATCTCCCCTAAATTATGCTAGTACTTTTTTTATTTATAACTTTGATGAATCTTTTTATTTAACTTTGGACACTGAGGTAGAAAATAAATTCTGGAAATGGGAATCTAGAAACATGTAGATTTTTAATTTAGTTATTTTTCTTTCCTTTCTTTTATTTATTTATTTTTTCTGCCGCCCAGGTTGGAGTGCAGCGGCGCCATCTCGGCTCACTGCAAGCTCCGCCTCCCGGGTTCACGCCATTCTCCTGCCTCAGCTTCCTGAGTAGCTGGTACTACAGGCGCCCGCCACCACGCCCGGCTAATTTTTTTTTTTTTTTGTATTTTAGAAGAGACGGGGTTTCACCGTAGTCTCGATATCCTGACCTTGTGATCCGCCCGTCTCGGCCTCCTAAAGTGCTGGGATTACAGGCGTGAGCCACCGCGCCCAGCCTAATTTAGTTATTTTTCAACCAACACATAAATCAACTAAGAAATCTGTAAATCATTAACTATCCAATTTATAAGATTTAGGGTAATTTCCTTTTTTTTTTTTGTTTTTTTTGTTTTTTTTGTTTTTTTTTTTTTGTTTTTTTAAATTGATTTATTATTATTATATTTTAAGTTGTAGGGTACATGTGCATAACGTGCAGGTTTGTTACATATGTATACTTGTGCCATGTTGGTGTGCTGCACCCATCAACTCGTCATTTACATCAGGTATAACTCCCAATGCAATCCCTCCCCCCTCCCCCCTCCCCATGATAGGCCCCGGTGTGTGATGTTCCCCTTCCTGAGTCCAAGTGATCTCATTGTTCAGTTCCCACCTATGAGTGAGAACATGCGGTGTTTGGTTTTC
>NC_037675.1:39243422-39298696 GCF_003255815.1 Theropithecus gelada | reverse complement strand
ATAATCATGTGGTTCTTGTCTTTGGTTCTGTTTATATGCTGGATTATGTTTATTGATTTGCGAATGTTGAACCAGCCTTGCATCCCAGGGATGAAGCCCACTTGATCATGGTGGATAAGCTTTTTGATGTGTTGCTGAATCCGGTTTGCCAGTATTTTATTGAGGATTTTTGCATCGATGTTCATCAGGGATATTGCTCTAAAATTCTCTTTTTTTGTTGTGTCTCTGCCAGGCTTTGGTATCAGGATGATGTTGGCCTCATAAAATGAGTTAGGGAGGATTCCCTCTTTTTCTATTGATTGGAATAGTTTCAGAAGGAATGGTACCAACTCCTCCTTGTACCTCTGGTAGAATTCAGCTGTGAATCCATCTGGTCCTGGACTTTTTTTGGTTGGTAGGCTATTAATTATTGCCTCAATTTCAGAGCCTACTATTGGTCTATTCAGGGATTCAACTTCTTCCTGGTTTTTTTCTTGGAAGAGTGTAAGTGTCCAGGAAATTATCCATTTCTTCTAGATTTTCCAGTTTATTTGCATAGAGGTGTTTATAGTATTCTCTGATGGTAGTTTGTATTTCTGTGGGGTCGGTGGTGATATCCCCTTTATCATTTTTAATTGCGTCGATTTGATTCTTCTCTCTTTTCTTCTTTATTAGTCTTGCTAGTGGTCTGTCAATTTTGTTGATCTTTTCAAAAAACCAACTCCTGGATTCATTGATTTTTTGGAGGGTTTTTTGTGTCTCTATCTCCTTCAGTTCTGCTCTGATCTTAGTTATTTCTTGCCTTCTGCTAGCTTTCGAATGTGTTTGCTCTTGCTTCTCTAGTTCTTTTAATTGCGATGTTAGAGTGTCAATTTTAGATCTTTCCTGCTTTCTCTTGTGGGCATTTAGTGCTATAAATTTCCCTCTACACACTGCTTTAAATGTGTCCCAGAGATTCTGGTATGTTGTATCTTTGTTCTCATTGGTTTCAAAGAACATCTTTATTTCTGCCTTCATTTCGTTATGTACCCAGTAGTCATTCAGGAGCAGGTTGTTCAGTTTCCATGTAGTTGAGCGGTTTTGATTGAGTTTCTTAGTCTTGAGTTCTAGTTTGATTGCACTGTGGTCTGAGAGACAGTTTGTTATAATTTCTGTTCTTGTACATTTGCTGAGGAGTGCTTTACTTCCTATTATATGGTCAATTTTGGAGTAAGTACGATGTGGTGCTGAGAAGAACGTATATTCTGTTGATTTGGGGTGGAGAGTTCTATAGATGTCTATTAGGTCTGCTTGCTGCAGAGATGAGTTCAATTCCTGGATATCCTTGTTAACTTTCTGTCTCGTTGATCTGTCTAATGTTGACAGTGGAGTGTTGAAGTCTCCCATTATTATTGTATGGGAGTCTAAGTCTCTTTGTAAGTCTCTAAGGACTTGCTTTATGAATCTGGGTGCTCCTGTATTGGGTGCATATATATTTAGGATAGTTAGCTCTTCCTGTTGAATTGATCCCTTTACCATTATGTAATGGCCTTCTTTGTCTCTTTTGATCTTTGATGGTTTAAAGTCTGTTTTATCAGAGACTAGTATTGCAACCCCCGCTTTTTTTTGTTCTCCATTTGCTTGGTAAATCTTCCTCCATCGATTTAGGGTAATTTTCATGATGATCTGAAGACTCATGTGCTCTAACAAAAATCAGATTCTGTAAGGAATTTGTTTAATAAATGTATCAGCACTCGTGCTACCAAATATCTCTCTAAATATGTGAAATAAATTAATATTTCTCAATGTCTTCTCATTTTCATACTAAAAATTTCTGAGATTGTTTATTTAGACTACAAATAGAGACAAATAATATTCAATTCCTAACAACAAAGATGGGACTTTCTTGGACGATATGAATGATGGCTCATAAAAGTGTATTCTGAATTCATAAAAAAGCAAATCTCAAGGTAATATAAAAACATATTTTTAAGGAGCCTTTTATTATAACGCTTGTGTTGTGAAAAGTATCCTTAACCAATATTACTTGCCTAGTTATGTTAATCCACAAATAGTACATTATTTCAGCAATGAAATAAAAAATAGAATATTAATTTAAGAATCTACAAGTGCAAATTTGCTATCTAAAATTTACAATGTTTCTGAAAGAAATAAAACATTGTTGAGGAGCAATAATTAAAACAAGGATGCCAAGTTAAGGTATTTCTAGAGTCACATTATCACAAATTCTTGATTTCTAAGAATATTATATGAATTTTTAACCTACTGAATATAATATTAAAATACATGTTTTCTAACTTAGAAGTAACCTTTAAGTCATAACAAAACATGATAGTCAATCGTAATGAAGAGGGGTAACTTTTGTAAAGAAGTTGTTCCCAGTACTAAAAATATTTTATTATGTATTACTAAAGACTATAAGAAATACATTAAGTGCATTTGGTCTCATAAGCATTGGTTTTCCTTCTTTAACACTTTTAACCAAATGAAAAAAGGGTTTTCCTACTGCTGAAAAGTTATTTGCAAAATGTCTTTTATTCCACATTATCAGTCGATGTTTATTTTTCTAGTTTTATGTAGCTTATGGGAAACAAATGAAACACTATGTTTATTTGAGCTATTTTTTGATGTTTGATCCACTATACTTTTATACCTAGGCTAAATATTGTCCTGATATATTAAAGATAGATCCTATATTCTCTTTTCAAAGCCATATCCGTCATTTTGATTTTTTTCCAAGTCATTAATTCTCTTCATTCTTTTTATCGTAGCCTTAAATATTCAGGGAGACCCTACAGTTTCTCATCTGAAAGCTAATAAGCCACTACTTTGAAGCTGCTAACTACAGTTGCCCAGTCAGGAGGTCATAATAAGAATGATGGAGATAATAATAGCCCTTCTCATCATCATCATATTAATCCCACTAGTCACAACCACAACTTTCTCAGGCGTCAGTATATTCTCTATTCCTTACAGCAGTTAATGAACTAAAACACCCAAGAAACAAAGTCCCCTTTTTGCTCAGGGATCTCAAAGTACTTTGTAAATTGGATTTTTATATTGCATATGATAATTACATGAGATGACTAGAAAAAGGTGCAGAAGGTTAAGCATATTTTTTTACTCATTATTTAATTTTAAATAACTGATGGAGCATGAACCAATACCCAAGGGAGTATTGAAGGATGTACAAAGGAAAGCTATGGAAATGTACTCATTTAATAAGTCTGATTCCCTTGAAGAGCAGTATTTGTGGGAAGAATATTAAAGAGGAATATCAGAATAAATATTTCTATTACCCTTGAAAATGATACCAGTAAAAAAAAGGAGTTGGCAGCAACACTCTCGTACTTGGGAAGTTTACAGGAAGGCTTCTGAAGAACCATTAGGGTTACCAAGCAACACTAATGATGGTATAATGCAATTTTAACAGCCGAAAGAGGTTTCCATACTGCAGAAAATATACTTCCTCCACCACCAATAGACTAATCACAGCACTCAAAACTCCTTCACTAAAAATGCAGTACTTTCCTCTGTGAAGCGTTTCAAATTTTCTATACTCGAAGTTTCCCAAATACCAGTTACTGACACTGCCAGTGCCAGAGTTCCAAGGAAACCTGGTTTAAATATGAATGCCTAGGCCTAGTTTTCAGAAGTTTCTAAAGCTGGGCATTGGGACTTAAAGCTTTTAAAAGATTCCCAGGTATGTTTGATGTGCAGCAAAGTTAGAAAATCATTGTTACTTCCCTTAAAAAGCCAACACACTAAGAATAAAGGAATTAATAATTTAAGTCATCAATAACTTGTTCTTCAGAAAAATTAGTTGACATGTGAGTGTGAGGTGCTTCATAAAAGAAAAACTTCAGCCAAATCAAATTTAAAGGAATTTAATTGAGCAATGAGCAATTCGTGAATCCAGCAGCCCCCAGAATCACAGCAGGTTCACAGAGACTCCAGCGCAGACACGTGGTGGGAGAAGACTTATAGACAAAAAAAGGGAAAAGATGTTCAGAAATTGGCCATGAGGTACAGAAACAGCTGGATGGGTTACAGGTTGGCGTTTACCTGATTTGAACATGGTTTGAACACTTAGCAGTTTATGAGTGGTTGAAGTGTGGCTGCTGGGATCGGCCAAGACTCAGTTATTGTTACAGGCACATACTCCTGTTAGGTTTTCAATTTTGTCTATTAAGCTAGGTTACAGTTCGTCCACCAGGACTCAAATATACAAGTACAGAGTCCTTCTCAGGCCATATTTAGTTTGCCTTATCATGCTTATATGAGAAAGACTAGAAGACCAAAAGCAGGGAGAGAGACTCTCAACAGATAGGCAATGGTTCCCAATACCAGCATCAATGACTTCAAAGTTTTGCCTTGTCCTAATAAACCCGCCAATTCAATATAAGGATATTTTGTTGAGTGCTTAAAAACTGACCATGTGTCAAGTTTTGTCCAAGAACGTTGCAAATATTAACTTATTTAATCTTCACAACAGTCCTGTGATGTAAGTACCTTGATTTGCTCCATTTTATAGATGAGAAAACTAAATCTAAGATGACGAAATGAAGTTATTGACCTGAGGTCACGCAGCTGTTAAGCAGCTGAGTGCCACAGTTCCTGTTCCTAACTATTGTGTACTGTTGCCCTTTAGTTGTGGTAGATGGACAGTTAGATGTTGAGGAAATGTCCTCTGAGGAATTTATAGGCCAATAGAAAACAGCTAGATAATCAAGTTTCTTCCATCTGTGTTTTTGAAAATGAGAACAAAAACTGTGTCTTGCCCAAGCAAATCCTGGTTGACCTTCCATCTTCCTCATGGCTGGTTATTTTTGCAAGAACCCTGCACTTGGTTTGCCATATTCTTGCCCTTGTTCCTTCCCGTGCTTTTGTCAGAAAAATGAAAGGAAAATTAGAATGTATGTTCAATTAAGAGTGGAGTCAGTTTTATTTTATCTCGAACAGGAATGTAACCAGATGTTGGTTATGATGATTCTAGAGATTCTCACTTTGGAGAAGATGCTAGCATAGGGAAAGGATTAAAACTCAGAGAAATTGATGCAATCATCAATTTTATTCTTATGGATCCATCCTAGGTTTGCAAATGAGACAAGATGCAGCTGCAGGTGAGACAGCACTCATTTGAGAGGAATGTTTGGTAGACCCCAGCTTTAAAGTCTCCACAGCTGTTTGAAATTTTATTTTGCCTATTTACCTCTTTGTTTTGCATGTTCATTCTTCTGCTTGTGGACTCAATGAGATAATTTATAAGAATAATTTACAAGAAAATAAGATGTTTTTCAGTTTTGTAATATCAGTTTTCAATATTTGAGAAGTATTTTTTTTTTCTGAATTTCTCCTCTTTCCTTAACCAGACTCTATTCACTTGAATAATTCAGTGAATTATATTTAATTGGTATTCTGATAAATAGTATGACCACTTAATTGGGAAAAGTGCCTGATAAAAAGATTTCCTTTAATGCTTTTCAATTACTATACATTACTGCTATAGCAGAATTTACAAAATAGAGGGGAAAAAATCCTTACTTATTACAAATGTCCTAAAATCTGTTTATAGTAGTTTATGGGACTGAACTAATGTTACTCATCTAGAATTTAGCTTTTTTAAACTCCAAGGATTTGTCCTATTCTAATAGCTATCAAAGGGGGTAGTGCTTAATAATTGTTTTAATATTTCTTAATTACTTATTTCCTATTAATTAGAACGTATTCACTGTATCTTCGTAAGTAAAAAGAAACATGTTTATGGGTTTTTGGTGTTCTTGAACTATTGGTATCTCTATGATAGTTATGTAAATAAGAATGATTATTAAAGTAAAAATGCTGAAAGAATTTAAGCATAACTTTGCTAATATTGTGGGACAGAAATTATTTTTATTCTCATTTTTCAGTTAAGCAGTATGAGGCATGAGTGAACAAATAACCTGCCCATGGTACATAGTGTTAAAAAGTTAAGCATAAAGCTGCCTCCTTACATATTCTAAGTTTGGCTTAAAGGTTTCTCTGTCCTTAATGAACCCAAATGGATATGTACACAGATTGTAACCTACTCTTGTGCTAGTTACTAAGTTTTGGCTAATCAAAGGTGCCTAACTGTTCAAACTGTTCAAATCAGGCCAACAGTGGGCTATGACCAATTTGGCTGCTTCTGTACCTCCTTTTTCTGTACATCACTTCCTTTTTCTGTTCATAAGTCTTCCACCATGTGGCTATGCTAGAGCCTCTCTGAACCTTTTCTGCTTTGAGGGCTTCCCAATTTGCAAGTTGTTCTTTGCTCAATTAAACTTAGTTAAATTTAATTTGTTTAAGGATTTTCTTTTAACAGATGGTATCAGAAGTGGGATTTGAAGAAGCACTTCAAGTGACTACCAGGAGTACCAAGCCAGGTACCCACCAGGCCCACTGTGTTCACTGCTTCGCAACTAGGGATTGGGATTATGGTTAAATTCTCTCTCTCTCTCTCTGATTCTGAAGCTCCACAAATTGGTGTTTTGAGCTATCCGAGTTTGTTTGAGCACATTTCTGATTCAGACTGTGTTTGGACATCACAAGAGAAACTGAACCAAGTCCAGAATTGAATTGGATCCAATAATTAACTGGCTTGGATCCAGTTAGAGGCCTCAGATGTCTGACTGAGTCAGATAGAAACTGGTAGTAAATGGTAATACTGCAGGGTGTGCAAACTCCAGCTTTCAGAAATTTACAGAGACTTTTGTGTCTGTCCCCCTTGTTTCTTTTACTTGTGTGCTTAGGTAGGGAAAGATCATTGGCTAATTTGATCAGGGAGATCTGAGAGCCAAAGCCAGTATTCAAGGTAAAAATGAGATCCTTAATTTTTTTTTATTTTTATTTATTTATTTATTTTTTTTTCTGAGACAGAGTCTCGCTCTGTCGCCCAGGCTGGAGTGCAGTGATGCAATCTCGGCTCACTGCAAGCTCCGCCTCCCGGGTTCACACCATTCTCCTGCCTCAGACTCCAGAGTAGCTGGGACTATAGGCGCCTGCCACCACGCCCAGCTAATTTAATTTTTTGTATTTTTAGTAGAGACAGGGTTTCACTGTGTTAGCCAGGATGGTCTCGATCTCCTGACCTTGTGATCTGCTCACCTTGGCCTCCCAAAGTGCTGGGATTACAGGCAAGATCCTTAACTTCTAAAGAACTGAGTACTCCACCTTCCAGGTATGCCCACATTTATAGGTATAAGTTCTAGGCCCCAGAAGCAGCAAATACTTATAGAAATGGCAAAATCTTACTAAAGATAATTTAAAATTACAGTGGAATGTTCCAGATGAACAACACTACACTTGAAGAGTGCATTTGAAAATGAGGGCTTCCAAATTAGTCTTATCTAGGGATGCCTCTTGATGTGCAAAAGCTTTCGCAAAGATTTCAGTATTTTTATTGCTTTTAAAAAAAGACTCTATAAAAGATCAATAAAAAATGTAAGTAACTAATTGATAAGAAAAATTAAATCTGCTGACCTTTTGACTAAGTTACTATCCCACCCTAAAGTCGAAAAGAAAGCTATCTTGAATAAAGTGTTTATAAAAGGTAGGCCTTTTTTATGATTGCCATTCTAACTGGTGTGAGATGGTATCTCATTGTGGTTTTGATGCTGCAGAGGATGTGGAGAAATAGGAACACTTTTACACTGTTGGTGGGAGTGTAAACAAGTTCAACCATTGTGGAAGACAGTGTGGTGATTCCTCAAGGATCTAGAACTAGAAATACCATTTGACCCAGCAATCCCATTACTGGGTATATACCCAAAGGATTATAAATCATTCTACCATAAAGACACATGCACACATACGTTTACTGTAACACTACTCACAATAGCAAAGACTTGGAACCAACCCAAATGTCCATCAATAATAGACTGGATAAGGAAAATGTGGCACATATACACCATGAAATACTATGCAGCCATAAAAAAGGATAAAAAGGATAAGTTCAGGTCCTTTGCAGGGACATGGATGAAGCGGGAAACCATCATTCTCAGCAAACTAACACAAGAACAGAAAACCAAACACTTCATGTTCTCACTCATAAGTAGGAGTTGAACAATGAGAACACATGGACATAGGGAGGGGAACATCACACACTGGGGCCTGTCGGAGGGTCGGGGACTAGGAGAGGGACAACATCAGGAGAAATACCTAATGTAGGTGACAGGTTGATAGGTGCTGCAAACCATCAAAGCATGTGTATACCTATGTAACAAAACTGCACGTTCTGCATATGTACCCCAGAAATTAAAGTATAAAAATAAATAAATAAATAGAAAAGATCATGGTGGGGCAACCAGCCTTCCCACACCATGTACACGTCAAAAAAAAAAAAAAAAAAAAAAAAAAATGTAGGCCTTCAGGCAAAGTAGACTTGTGTCTTCTCTTTTTCAGATCTATTCATGCTAACTCGAGGTACAGAAAATGCTGGGCCTGATGCGGGGGCTCACACCTATAATCCCAGCACTTGAGGAGGCCAAGGCGGTTGGATCATGAGGTCAGGAGTTCAAGACCAGCCTGACCAATATGGTGAAGCCCCGTCTCTACTAAAAATACAAAAATTAGCCAGGCGTGATGGCAGGCACCTGTAATTTCAGCTACTTGGGAGGCTGAGGTAGGAGAATTGCTTAAACCCGGGAGGCTGAGGTTGCAGTGAGTCGCTGTGCCGTTGCACTCCAGCCTGGCAGCCTGGGCAACAAAGCTAGACTCTGACTAAAAAAAAAAACCAAAAAGTTATCTTTGCCCTATTTTTTTTTTTTTTTTTTAGTGGGCTACACCTTGAACTCAGTAATTTTATCTAAGAAATAGTAACTGAAAAGGCTACCTACCTATTGAACTAAATTGATCTCCAAAATGCACTTTTCTGGTATTTAACTGGCTATCTTGAAACCTTTTAGTAAAATAAATTTACATCTATAAAAGAAACCTCCATATATAAGTTTGTGTTCATTAGAAATGCCTGCCATTGTTTTACATTTACATAACAAGTCATACTTTCTTTAAGCTGCTTTTCTGACCATTTCCTCTTAATTGAACTTTCATTTACATCAGATTTTCCTTGGTTTGAACAAATGATGCTATTATATTTAGGCCTAAAATCTTAGCTATGTACTTTTGAAATATACAGTTTCTTGTTTCACCTGAGCTGTCCTTTAGAAATGCAGATTTAGAGCTGCCTAGCTAACAATTGCTTAGGGCAATGAAACAGGGCAATTGAAAGAGAGAGAGTCTGAATGGGGGGAAAAAACTGAAAGCCAGCAAATGAGAACACTTTATGAAAGCTGTAAATCTGCTTCTGTCTATGTGTCTCTGTGTCTCTATGTCTATATGTCTATATGTGTTATTTGTAGATGATAATGTTTGGTAAATAAAGCTAGCTTCAAAGTTGTTGGTAAAATAAGAATGGCTTCAAAATTGTTGGTGAAATACAATTCAATAATTGCTTGATTTGACGGTGAGCTTATGTATGTTTTTGGTTTTGAGCCTCTAGATTCAGGGGTCTGGATAGATGGTCATTGTGAGGCCTAGAGATATGTTCTCAACACCTAGACCAGAGGCTACAAGGCAGAATCAATGGCACCTTTGTTGCTTCGTAATTGATCAGAAACAAAACATTGGTCCACTCTTTAACCTAGTCATAGATTAAAGAGAACATTGCCTGCATAAGTTAAAGAGTACATTGCCAGGAGGCGTTTGCTCGCCTGGATGGGCATCATTTGTTAGGTCTTTTTTCCCATGGTTTGGAGTAAATGAGGCAATAGTTAGAAATTTATCCCTCACGCTGGGCTCTATAACAGATTGTACTGCAAAGGCTATGGTTTCACAACGGATTTGAAATTCTCTTATTAAAGTTATGCTAAATAACAGAATTGATCTAGATGACTTACTGGCTAAACAAAGAAGTACTGGCTGTTGCTGATACTTCTAGTTGCACGTAGAGGCCTACGTTGGGTATTATGGAGATTCAGTAGTAGGAGATTAATGAGCAGACTGCTTGGTTGAAAATGGTAGACATTTTATGTAGCGCATTCTTTGATCTATTTGATTTTAGTTGGTTTGGTTCACTGGGACCTGGCTAAGGAGCACACCCCAAACTCTTGGTATTATCCTCCTGATAGACATAATAGTCTCCCTGGCGCACTGTATTCTCTCAAAAGTTTTAAATGTTTGCATGCAGTCATCTCAATGATGTCAAATGATCTCTCTTCAACTGTAGTGATAAAAGCTCAAAAGAAAAATGTGGGCACCATAACTTGTGAATGATGTGTTGAGACCAGAAACTCAGAAAGATGTTAACTGAGTGTGGCACGAAGGCACTATGTTTTGAACATACTCTCACCTAAGTGAGAAACTGACCAAAAGGGGGAAATTGCTAAACAAAAAATAACCTGAAGTCCTTGTTTCCACCTTACAAACCTACGTTCCTACTATTTTCCAGTAAAATTTAAGACCAAATAAGTGCACTTTTAAATGGTGACAGAGTGATATCAATGCCTAAATTTTTGGTCAATCTCTCAACATTGAGTGATTACCAAAAGGGAGGAATTGTTTAGCCCAAAGCTGCCTCCTTATGTATTCTAAGTTTGGCCTCAAAATTTCTCTATACATAGTGAACTGTAACCTTAGTGGATGTGCAGACTGCAACCTACTGTTGCACCAGTCACTGAGTTTTGGCGAATCAAAGGTGGTCAACCATTCAAACCATGTTCAAATAAGGCAAACACTGGGCTATAGCCAACGTGGCTGCTTCTGTACCTCACTTCCATTTTCTGTAGCCTACTTTCTTTCTCTGTCCGTAAATTTTTCACCATGAGGCACACGGGAGTCTCTCTGAACCTATTCTGATTTGGGGGCTGCCCAATTTGTGAATCATTCTGTGCTCAGTTAAACTCTGTTACACATAATTTGTCTAAGATTTTTCTTTAAACAATAACCAGTGATTTCCCAAAGCCAAGATTCTAAACAATGCATTCTGATTCCTGATGCCACCTACTTAGTCATGGCACTGTGGCACTACTTCCCTCATTAGAGGGAGGGTCATGTATGGTATGGCCTTATGTGTATCATATGGTGTTCTTGAAATGGGCACATTTGACTTAGCAGTGAAACTAGTGTTTCTCCTAAGCAGTCTGACTCATTTCTGTGGGAAATATTGTAGCTTCTTTAGTATTTACCAATTATTTATCTTATTGTACTTTAGGTAGAGATCATGAGTAGGGTGGTACATTTCGGTTTTGGTCACCGTAATGTGGGAATCCTGAAACAATAGTCAAACTTTTCTCAATTTTAGATAGTTTGCAGAATGACATTCATGTGTCATTTAAAAGGACTTTAATTGATAGAGGATCATTGTTCTTGGAGTCAAATTGATCTGGTTTCCAGTCCTCCTGTTTCTATCACCTATCAGCTTTCATGTGCTGGACAAGTCTCTCTCTCTCTCTCTCTCTTTCTCTCTCTCTCTGACACACACACACACACACACACACAAACACACACACACCCCTTCCTTGTATAAGAAATGAAGATTTCTAATTCATAGGAATCTTGGGGAAAACTAAATGGGATAAAATGTAAAGCACTTAGCAAAATGTGTCATTTACAAAGTAGATACTGAGTAAATGAGTAAATGTTACTTCTCTTTCCTTCTCTGCCTGCCCTGCTGCTATATTTTAAACTCTGGTTACTGACAGTTTTATGTAACTGCTATGAAATCTGAAGGGAGCTGAACTGTCAGTCTAATTCATGGGAATTGGTTATTTTCACAATAGTGTTTTAGGGCCCCAAATGTGTGGCATAGCTATATGTGTCAGTCACAGGAAAAATGAAGGAAGCTTATTTGGATACTATTTTACTAATCATTGATACCTATCTCTGGTTGTGGTGGGCTACCTTATTTATATTACTTAAAATTATATTTAAAGCAAACATTCCCACAATTGTTGATGATAAGGTGTAGTTTCATATCTAGCCCTGCCAAACCTTTGCATATCACTTTGTGTTTTATTCCTATATGTTGCTAACCTCAGTGCCATCTTCAATATGCTTAACAGTATGCTGTGTGTAACGTTAAAACGATTTTATGAAGTTATTTTTAAACGTACTTAAATAATATTATTAATCTTATGAAAATGTAACAAAATGTTACTAATCTGGATTAATATCTAATCTGATTTTAAAGCCGTAGAATCTAATGCAAAGACTGATTTTCTTGAGGTCATATGGAATCTGTGAATTTCTAGATCAAAATCCTTCTAACATTTATGAGATATTTTGAACTTCCCAAATAGCATCACTAGTATCCTTTCTCATAAGAAAAAAAATGCATAAATACAAATACATTTTGCTCAGCTTTCAGTGGTACTTACATGCAAAGAAGTGAAGCAAAGTTTTGTTTGTTTAAAGTAAATCTAATACTATCTAAGTAATTTTATATGGCTAGATCATGCAGAAGCATTTTAAAGCCTGAATCACCTCAATTCTCCACTTTCTCTTGTAGAACACCAATAATGATTAATAATAATATTAATAGTATCTTCAACTTTTAATATGCTTTTAATATGCCTGGCAGTTGTAGATGGTGCTTGATTTTGTTGTTGCTGTTTGTTTATTGCCATGCAACTACCATTCATTACATACTTTGGGTAGTTTTATCTCAATTTTTCCTCTTGAAATCCACCCTGCTACCCTCCCACTTCTGGATAAAGTTGACACTGCTAGCTCCAAGGGCAGATTATATCATCCAGGTCAGCCAGCTGTATTCCTCAGACCTTGCTAATGAATTCAGTGGCAGATGCTCTCATATTCTGGAATTTTACTCACCTTCCTTACAAGCTAATAAGTTAGTCTGTTGCTGTTTCATAGAGGTTGGCAGAAGATACAAGATTCCTGGGTCAGGCAGAGGACTTTATTGCTTATGGCACAGCCAGCAAGCATGATTTGCATTAGTTCTCTTTGCCTCCCGTTCTCATATGGGTGATGCGCTATGAGTCCAGATGGATGTTATGCAGCAGTGGGTTTTGTCACAGTTGAAGGACACTGATCTTGAAGAAACCACCACTTTATAGCAAGAAGTAACCAAGCCTTCCTTCTGACCTTGAAATAGACATTAGCTGATTGCTCAAGATTGGTTGCTGCAAACACAACCTTGAGAAATAATCCAGGTACAGAACAGTCAGCAGTCAGGGCCTCACATTCTTGGCATACTCAGCCAAATATATGGAGGGCAAAAAAATGCAGAGAGGACTGCCTCCCAACAGAAAAATGTTCTCAGACAGCCCAAAAGAGAAAATAACATGTTCTCTTTCCTTTGAAATTTGAGCCTGGAAAGAAGACATGTTTTACTTTCTGCATCTATCTTACCACAAAGGAATAACCAGACTGAGTATGAAGCCAACATGGCACAAATCAGAGATGAGAAATGGAGACTGAAAAAAGATTCTAGTGAGTTGTGGGTCAAGTGCACCCTGAAGCCAGATCTTCTCAAGACTTTTCACACATGTGAGCTAATTGAGTTTTCATACTAAAACAGTTCTGACTGATTTGGCATTTGACATGCATTGTTTCATCACAACAGCCTTATGGAAGAGATGTCATTATCTTGACCTTATAGATGAGTGAAATGTGCATCACAAAGATTCAGTTGCCCACTATTACACAACAACAAAACAGAGTCACATCTGCTGATGGGAAACTCCATGCTCTTAACACTTAAATTATTAGTACTCAAATTTATTGTACTTTAGAATCATTGAGAATCGAGATCTACCCCAGACCTAATTAATCAAAATATCTATGGGTGAGGCACAGAGGCCATGAATTTTTAATAAGTTCTCAGATGATCCTGATGCTGGAATTATGGATCACTTGTTGAGAAACATTTGCCTTACAGGAACATGTGATTTTAGGGAATCTGCTGCCTGATTTTCTGATACTATGCCCTTATTAAAAAGTCCTGCTTCTGGAGGAATAATACTTGAAGCTTTGTCAGTTATGTAAACTATAAATCAAAGGAAATCCTTTTCTGAGAAGAACTTTATTGGGAGAAGTGGAGAAAAATCAGAAAACATGAGGTCCTGAGCTGAGGGAAGGAGGGGTAGAAATGGGACCTAAAAAGGGAAAAGGGAAAAAAGACAGTCTTGAAGTTCTATTTCACCAATTATTGCCTAAGAAGTTCCTTTTTGTTTAATTAATAATTGTGTGTGTGTGTGTTAATTTCAGGTACCAGAGTTTATATATAGGAAGATTTGAAAGTCTTTTGAAAAGACATACAGACATTTTGGTTTGCTAGTTACAGTGGCTCATTGGACATAAAGGAAAATGTTTAACTTAATTATTGACTTTGAATAGACATTTTGTCACTGCTAATAAGATTAGCTAGATTAATAGTTGTTCCAGGGTTGTGGAGATGGAAAGAACAGAGTGAGAGTTATTATTCATCAATATTTGGACATTCTTTCACAGAATAGTTATGGAAGTCATGTGTGCTATTGTAAAATATCATCCTGCTTGCCTATCACGTCTTGGTTTGTTTTTTTCTCTCTCTTTTTAAATTTAAGGGAAGTGTCAGTTGCCTTTTGAGATAGGTATTATTTTTTGAAAGTCAGAACTGTTTTTGTACATAGTATTCTACAGTGACCTCCTCTATGTAACATGTCCTTCGTTAAGTGGAATCTAGCATATAGTCTTTGTATTCTTAAATTCTTAAAGCTGGGAATACTTGAAGTCTTCCTTATTAACATTTCCAAGCATGTAGGCACTGAGGGTGGGCTAGAGTTATTCAGTGACGAATTAATATGCTAGCTGATAGCATTTCCCACTTCTCATTTTCTCTTATACTTCTTGTCCACTCAAAATTGAAGACTTAGATCAACCTGGCTTAAAGAGGTATTTATTTTTAAAGTTTTAAGTTCCTTATTGCTCCAAAGAGTTCTGGTAACATTCCTGTAGTCTCAATCTTAAATGGGTATAATATTTCTAGTTTCTGGCTAATTCAGTTGAGTTTAAGGTATGTTTTGACAGTAATTACGTTTATTATAAAAGTGAACATTCTAACCAAAGTTTTAATGATTTTATGTAAAATTATATCTTTTCTTTAGATGGTGCTCCTCTCTCCCCAATAGTATGATAAGGAAGCATTTTGATATTTCAATTTTAACTGGCTCATTCAGTTCATAGGCCTCCTCAACTTTGTCATACTTGCAGAACCCCTTCTTTTCTAGTTGATATCAGAAGCTGGGCTGTATTTGGTCATTCCTAACACAGTCCTTTTACAAGTATGCTCACTTGAATACCCTGTCTCCAGATATTTAACAAAATACTAAGTGATCACTTACAACATTATCTCTGTGTCTGCTTTCCCCTTGGGAAACCATGTCATTTCAACATTGTGGAAACTGTCTTCTTTTAAGCCAACAAACTGAAATTTATTGAATGAAAAGAAAGATATCCGTCTGCATATGTGGAAGAGGTTCTCATTAGCTCAAAGTTGTGTGGTGCAATGAGAGAGAAACATAGACTTTGCAATACTGTATTTTACAAGTACCCACCACAGTTATGTGTGCTACAGGCACAAGTTGTATGAACATCTATTAATTACTTCAGTTTAATACCACACTCTGATGTGGTACATTGGAATAAAAAAGGGAATGAACAAGATTTTCAAAACAGAATCCCATTGTTAGAGTGTTTTCAGATCAATACAAATATGACATCTCTATTATTTGTTTAAAATAGGTTGGAAATATATTGCCATTTTGAAAATGAATCATCCCTACTATTCTCCAGGTGAAATTCTTGCCTTTTTTCTCAAGCCAAAATTACATGTTCAACATTTTTGTACAATGGTCAGGGTTAAAATGGATGAGGAGTCAAAGGTTTTCAAGTGTGATCCTTTTCTGTGGGTACTATGTAAGAAGATGACCTGGGAAATGCTACTCTGGGAACACAAGGCCACTTATAAAAAAGATAGTAATTCACAGACATTAAACTAATATGTTTTAACTTCTATAAATCATGTTTCATTTTAGTCTCTCTCTCTGAGGAGAGGCTCATTACATTAGGGTGGGAGAGGGCTTGACTCCAACTTCTTTATAGGTAATACAAACATACTTGGAAATCAGGTAGGTGTGTGTTTAGGGGAGGGACAGGAGGGATTACTAAATACTTTTCCTGCTACAGCACATCAAGGGGTAAGACTGAAGGACTAAACTACTATCTTTTTCCTCTAGTGTAAAGGTGAGGTAGGGAGAGTGGAATGTTTTAATAAGTGAGGTTGACAAAATTAAAGCGAGATGAAGAAGTCCTGAAAGCCACAGAAAAAAAGAGACGCATGGTCAGGTCAAGCAGATTCTAAGGGTTGCCAGTCTACAGCCATTGAGGTCCCCTGTGGTCACCGAGCCAAGAGTTTTACCATGCGGCCTCTGTAGCAGGGTGAGCTCACTCCTCAGCAGAGGCTGGGGGAGACCACAGGGCTCGTGGGCTGTACTGGGACCATAGAAGACTCAGAGAAAGCTGCAGCCCACAGGAACTGAAGTGCAGGCCTCCCCAAGCTGAGAGGTTGATTCACAGGCTCTGACAGCTGCGGACTTCAACAAACTGCAGCCAGGAAGCAGACAGATAGACAAAGGACCTGGCCCCAGAGAGCAAAAGGAAGAGAGAGCCCCTTTCCCAAGGACTTGACCTTATCCCTTCCTCCAGTAGCATGCATAAAACCTCCTCCTCATATTCATTCTAAAGCCATTATAGGAATGTCAAAAGAGAAAGAGGAGGCCAGCTGAGAGGCTGTCCAAACTTATTCAAATGAAATTTTTAATTTTTTCATGGCTATTTAAATTTTTAGCTCAACTGGATGCTTGACTATTTGTTTAATTTTTTCGCTCAGCTAATGTATTGGAAGGAGCTTGGAATTTTGTTTAGATTAGTTGAAACCAAATGACAAAATGTGTTTTCTCTGCACATCTAAGTTACGAGTTTAATTTCCCACCTTGCTCTAGCTTTTAAAAATAATAAAAGAGGGCCGGGCGCGGTGGCTCACGCCTGTAATCCCTGCACTTTGGGAGGCCGAGGCGGGCGGATCATGAGGTCAGGAGATCGAGACCATCCTGGCTAACAAGGTGAAACCCCGTCTCTACTAAAATACAAAAAATTAGCCGGGCGCGGTGGCGGCGCCTGTAGTCCCAGCTACTCGGGAGGCTGAGGCAGGAGAATGGCGTGAACCCGGGAGGCGGAGCTTGCAGTGAGCCGAGATGGTGCCACTGCACTCCAGCCTGGGGGACAGAGTGAAGACTCCGCCTCAAAAAAAAAAAAAAAATAATAATAATAATAATAATAAAAGAGACTTGCATAGTGAGAGAAAAAAAGAAATGACGAAAGTCCAGTTATCCTTAGTCATATTGTGATGATGTATAGAACCATATAAAGCATAGAGTTACAGGGCATTTGAAGGCATTTGAACTCTGTGTCCCCAACTCTGCTTCTGGAATCACTGCTATTACCTGCTTGGAAAATATTCCTTTTTGCTCATTTTGATATGAAAATAAAACTGCTGTTTCTAAAGTCTGTTAAAAACAAACTTTCCTAGTGATTTCTTAGATTCTCCAGAGATCGATATGGCCATCACTGAACAAGGCAGAAAATATGTCTTCTTATGTCAAAATCTGATTTTTCTATTTCTTTTACCCACTGTCTTCTGGGACATCTTTAGGAGATCGTTTTCTCCTTCCGTTATGTTTCCTCAGGATGTAAATCAGCAATTACTTAGCTCCCAAAACAAACTCTGAGGTTATAAATGAGGGTAGACAGTAATTTTATCTGTGAGAGATTAAGACATCATCCAGTTAGTTTGGTGACAACGGAGTGCAACTGAGTGCATTACTTCCTGTTCATTCTGGCTCAACTTTTTCTTCTTTCTCTCTGTCCACCTCTCTCTCCCTTTTTGAACTAGCCGACTTTTCTTTTTAACAAAATAATTCAGGGTATAACCACAAACTTGGTAAAATTCCCAAAAGTAATCTGAAAACTTTCTTCTTAAAATCTAAGTGACACATAAGTCAACTAAGCTAGTGTGTGTGTGTGAGTGTGTGTGTGTGTTACCAAGTAATCCACTGAAACAATAAAATTCAAATAGCAAAGGCAACTTGCAACAGCATAATACATCTGTTTATTTAGTTAATATTACAATGATAACAGGTTAAAAGCACTAAATTTCTATCCTCTTAGAAGGATAATAATTAAGATTTTGTTTTATAAATTTCACAATTCTTAACCATTAAAAATGTATTTTCCAAAGGAGTAATAATATACATTTTGTTTAAGAGACAGATTTAAACTTTCTGATTTATGACCCAAAACATATTTGTTTATTAGTTTAAACAAAACATTAGGGATATCTTAACTCTTGGTTACTGCTTTCAGGAAAGCACAAAGTTGTTGAAGCAAATATACACAAAATGTATTTTTCAGTAGTGATTTCAACCATTGTATATCATGTCAATGAGTGAACCTGAGAACCCCAGATTTAGTATCTCCAGATCTTTGTAACACATTCTAGCTTAAACAATCAACCAACAAACATGTATTTAGTGCCTACTATGTACAAGCCAGCATACTAAAGCAATACAGGAAATACAAATAATTAAAATGATTGGCCTCACCCTGCTCAGGCTTCCAATGTAGCTGGTAATATTAAACACAGACACAAATTATTCCACTTTCAATGTCCTCAAAAAAAGTGATGATGTTAACTGGATCATATGTAAGAATCGCCTCTGCTGGAACCTAGAGGAAGCCGGGGTATCTTCAGCAGTGATTAAAGTCTCTGTCTGAATTAGATTCCTCAGCTCCAGGTTTGAGTGCTGCTTGAACTCCTGAAACTGAAAGTGTTCCAGCCAGACTCACACCTGTCACCATTAGTGGCTATACTTAGACTCATGGACTCATGACAATGGAGCAAGATAAACAAGTATATATATGTCCACATCGTATATATATATATATGTAAATATATATACACTCAAATCATATATAAGGTGATGTTTCCCCATATATGTCTCCTGGAAAGCCAGGAGTTCAGGACTTTCCACTGTGCATGGAGAGGAGGATAACCCACATTATCATTTATTTATTATCCTAATAAGACAAACAAAAGACTATAGTAAGAAAAGTATGAAAAATCTCCAAACTTCATTCAACACAATCAAAAATAGAAAAGCTAGAGGAAAGGATAAGACAAGAGGGCCCAGCATTGAGGAGAGGCGTTGAGATGACCAGGGAGTGGGGCGAGAGCTTGCCCCCACTTCCACTTCCATGCCCACCCCCCGGGGTCTCAAAGAAAAGACCTGGGGCTAGGCAAGCAGAGAAAAGGAAAGCAGAGACACATTTTCCAACACCACAAATAAATTAATAAATACATAAGTTAAACAGGAAAATAACTTTTAGGCACCGCTTGAAAGGCAGCAACCCTCTAGAGACCAGGCAGGCCCCACTCTGGAGCCGGCAGGTTGCGGCGACATTGCCAACACTGGCGGACTCTGAAGACGTCGCCCTGGGTCCCCTGCCCCTGGCGCCCGGTCTTTTGAGATACACTGGAGCAGGAAACCCTATCTCTTGTTACTTTTAGGTCGGTTCCTCCCGAAGCTTGGGTAAGGGAGAAAGCCAAGGCGAGCTGTAGCCCTGCAACCGAACCCCGAACCCCGAGGAAGGTGGGCCCTGCACTACCCTGCCCTTCTTAACGCAAACGCGCGGCCCGGGGGCGCCCAACGCTTGGTCTTTGAAAACGCCCGGTCTTTGAAAACGCCCAGCAGGAAGGTGATTCCTATTACGCGCCCCTCACTCTGACCTCGCAATCTTGTAAAAACTCCTCATTCGACCCTCCTTTTTGCTCCAAAAGAGGGCTCGGATGGGGACTCCAGAAAGCCTGGAGTTCGAGGCGCGGGACCTATTTTACTAAGCACCCGGCTCCACTCTGGGTGGAGTGAGAATGGTGGTGGCGGGCGGGGGAGGGGGAGGCAGGGAAAGATGCACCTTCACCCAAGAGTAGGAGAAAAGACCAGCTGCTTAGATCTTTCTAAAGTCTGACTTTCCTTAAGGTAGGGCTGCGCAAAGGGAGAGCGGTCATTCCCGAGACTCCAGTAGGGGCACCAGGCAGAACCCAGACAGCGGCCCCGCGCGGCTAGAGACTAACTCCGAGGGAAACCAGTGGCAGTATCCGTGGCTCAGCTTAAACAAACAGAAATAACAACTGGAGGGGCTGAGGATCAGACTGAGTTGTTAATGAGTTCGTGATCTGCCCTGGCGGGACGGTGCAGAAGAAAGGATCGAAGTTGCAGGGTAGGGAAAATAGAAGGGTCAGAGGAGTAAACGCAGTGGAGGAAGGAACAGAAAGTAGGAGACCCAGAAAAAGGTAGCCCGAAAGCCTTCCCAGTTTCTACGCAAAGCTCTCACTTCTACCATTGTCGCGCGCCTTTCCTGGGTCCCTCCGTCAGAGGCTCGCAGTGTCCTAGCCCAAAGTTATCCCGACCGCACCCTGGCGCACTGGATACCGTCCCTTTCCCACCCGGCCTTCCCTTCTCCTCATTCTCCCCCTCTTTTGGAGCAGGGCCCCTGCGTGGCCAGGGCTCAGAGCGTCGTGATCCGGGACGTGCAGGTGCCATTACGGAAGACGCCGCCGGACTCCAGGTTCTCAGGTTGGAAATCTTCCACACTGTAGGCACGGCTCTTGAGTGCGGTGGCATAATAGTCAACCGGCTCCTCCGCGGCGTTGTCCATCCAGCTGAGGCACAGGATGCGTTGGAAAGAGCGCTTGAAGTTGTCTGAGAGAAAGCCATAGAGGATGGGGTTGGCGCAGCTGTTGGCATAGCCGAGGATGACCGACAGCTGGCTCACCGTGGCGTCGTCCTGCTCAGCAAACACGTTGACCAGCTGCACCACGTAGAAAGGCATCCAGCAGATGACAAACACCATCACCACCATCATCACCATTAAGGTGATCTTGCGCTCCGAGCGCTTGCGCTGCTGCCAGCCGGCCTTGAGGGCCACCATGCGCATCTTGGCAATGATGAGCACGTAGCACAGGCAGATAGCCCCGACGGGCAGCAAGAAGCCCATGAGAAATGTGTACAACACGAAGCCCACCAGCCAGCGTTGAGCGGGCTCTGGCATGAGCATGTTGCAGGCCACTGTGCCGTCGCTGTTGGCCGCGGTGCTAGAGAAGACCACAATGGGCAGGATGACTAGCAGCGATAGCACCCACACCCCCAGGTTTACTACCTTGGCCACGGTGGGCCGGCGGTAGCGGGCCGCCTTGATCGGATGCACCACGGCCACGTAGCGGTCCACGCTAAGCACAGTCAGACAGTAGATGCTGGTGAACATGTTGACCGCGTCCACGCTGAGCACGAGGCGGCAGAGCAGCGCACCGAAGGGCCAGTGGCGCAACAACGTGGAGGTGACCAGGAAGGGCACGCTGAGCATGAGCAGCTCATCAGCAATGGCCAGATTTAGGATATAGATGTTGGTGGCCGTCTTCATCTTGGCATAGCGCAGGATCACGTAGATGACCATAGAGTTCCCACACAGCCCCACCAGGCACACCACAGAGTAGATGAAAGAGATGAGGATGGCGCTGCCCTGGCCCTCGCTCAAGGTCCCGTTCTGGGACGCGTTTCTCCCCGGCTCCTCCATGCCGTCCGCAGCGCCGGCCCCGGGGCCCCTGCTGCCGCCGCCTTCGCCGCAGCTGCCCGGGCTGGGGCTAGGAGAGGAGGAAGGAGAGGAGGCGGTGCCATTGGGGAACATCCCAGCTGAGGGGGCCCAGTGGGGCTGCCAGGGCTGGGGCTCTCTCCTAGCGCACCTGCCGCCTGCGCCCTGTCTCCGCACCGTACCGCTTGCCTGCAGCCCACAGCCGCCTAGCGCCTCCGGGTAGAGCGCAACCGCTGCGGGGAGCGCGGCTCCTACCGGCGCCGGCGGGGCGCACAGCCCAGCAGTTGCCTGGGCGCTGCCGTTTGCAGCTCCGGGGTGCTCGGGCACACGCGACCGTGGAGAGGGGAGGCCAGGATGCGGGAGCCCCGAGCGGCACAGCCATTAACTGGCGCGGCTCTGGGCTGGTGAATGATTAATAGGCACCACCAGCGCGTCAGCAGCTACGAAAAAAGTGAGTGGGGGTGGAGAAAGAGAGGGAGGAGAGCACATAGGTGGCTTGTCCCCCCTCCCCCCATTCTTTTTCCTTCCCAGTCCTGCACTCTGCTCAACTTCAGTGGCTGCTTCCGGGGTTCCCTCGCAGCACCATCTCTCTCTCAGATGAACCAAGAGAGTTCCTCGGTTTTACTGGAGAGCGGGTGGGAACCAAAGGTATAGATTCTGTCCCATCCCACTCCTCTCCTACTCAAAGCAAAGACTCAAACGGACCCACGAACATGGATGTCTGGAGTTCATCTCAGTTTCCCTCTATTGCTGCCCTTTTCTCTGGAGACCCCAGCTCCTCTCCCGTCCTGCAGTCCAGAACCCTACTCTCCCTCTTCCCACCCTCGCTTGCCTTGCAGACCCGCCGGGGAAGCTCTGGGCCCTCCTTACCCAGAGCGCTCAACCTCCAGACTGAGGAGTAGATGGCCGGTGTAAAGTGCATGAGCGGTCTGGTAGCAGGTTGACGTTCTTCGAGCAGTCCAACTCCCTTCTTTGCGCCTGGCCCCAGCACAGGTGCCCACGCAATTACTCTTAGAGTCGCGGAAACTGACCCGAAGCTGCGAGCCTTATGAGAAGAAAGGGCGACCACTGTGCGTTAGGGGCTTCTGCGCTATAACACAGCAGGCAGCTTAGGCTGTTGGAAGTGTTCAGAGACCTGAGTGAACCATTTGCAAATCTCTTAATAAAGCTCGTAGCGTTCAGATCCCCCCGTGTCTACCACAGGAATATCGACTGCAGAAAGGAGGACGCGCGGCTGGGAGCTCTGGAGGAGCTTGAGACTCCCTACAGAACGTGCCAGGCGCGGTATTAGGAATCCACCTAGGTGTTCACTCGGGAAAGATAAGGCTGCGCCGCTTGGAAGGGCTCCACCCGCGTCCCTGCTGTACTTTGTACCCTGGAGAGTTGGCGGGTTCTGGGAGACGAGAGTTTAAAGGCTTGGGCGGGCGGGGACGCCAGCTCTTCTAAACCCAGGTGAGGAGCTGCCGCCATGCGATGACCAGACCTGTCACCAACCACAGGAATGGCAGGGCGACATTCGAATTTTTCCGGGAAGTGCTAGGATGACAGCTCTTTCTGAGGCTTGATGTGTGACCTGGATCTGAGTCACGTGCCCCAACCATTAGGAGACATCCCTGTAGGCAAGCCTGAGGCTCGCTGACTTCATTTAAGAATCAAAACGGTTTCCCTGTAAGAAAGAATGGATGTTCAATTATCAGGATTTTAAAGGAACCCTGGGACTTCCCACCATTCTTACCCTAGGGTCTCTTTGGCTTTCCAACTGTTCCTGTGGAAGGAAGAATCACACTCTATGCAACTCCCCTGTTCCTTTTCATAAACGTTGCTTTGCTCGGTAAGATCCCTGCAAGTCTTTATCTGAAACTTGTCTGTTCACAGGAAGAGTGACCCGCAGCAGCTTATTGCTCTGCCTCCTTCCAGGTTTGCTGTCTCCAGTTTTTCCTTAGTTTCTCCTTCTCCTCAACCAGGCTGTGCCCACTGTACTGAGTCTCAGTTTTCCTCCTCTCAGTAGACTTTACTCCGAGGAGAGGCTAAACTCCTCATGGAGGCTATCTGTACCAGTCCTGAATGAAGAAATGGATGCAGAAATTAAAAACAAAAAAGTATAATTCCTAATGCCCTGTTGCTTTATACAGGTAATCACTTACATATACTGTATGTGTTTTAGTTCTCAAAACTAAATGTCTTGAAAAGGAAAGAATAACTTCTGTAGTGTGTTGATGATAGCAATCAAAGATTAAAATAAATGATGGCAGACTTTCATAGGAATGTGTGCAATTATTAATGAAGAATGTGCTAGGGTGGAATTTGAGGTTTCATAAGACTCAAACTGTTTTAACCCATTGTTTTACTTGAACAAATTGCATTCTTTAAAGTGGAATGTACAATTGGTGTTTAGCTATATTTATTTTTCCTTTACAAATACAGCACATATGGAGAGAAAATAAATGTTCATTAAGTTTAAAAAAAGGGAGTGGGTATTGTCCCAGAATCCCAGAAGAGCATTTTACTAGCCAAGCCTCATATAATGGTTTAGATGCCTCTGCCAATCACTGGCTAAAGACACCTGACTATCTGTACCTCTGGGAGCTTGAATTTCAACAGGCATTATTTAGATGCCTTGGCTTTGGTCATGGTTGCTCTTTGAGGAGTGGGTGATGGGAGTCAGTGAAAAACAGCTCTGTTGTTCAGAATTTCATTAAGTTCACTTTCAGCTCATCTTAGGGAAAACGTCTCTCAATTTTGTGGCCTCATATACAAAAGAAGAAAATTTAAGACCTGACGTGAGAATGCTTTTTTTTTTTTTTCTTTTTTTTTGAGATGCCACTTTTCACCCACCAGGATGGCTATAAGAAAAAATATTTTAAAACAAAAAATAAATGTTAGACAGAATGTGGAGAAATTAGAACACTCATATGTTGCTGGCGGGAATAAAAAATGATGTAGCAACTTTAGAAAAAAATTTTGGTGATTGCTCAAAAAGTTTAAACTAGAATGACCATATAAGCCAGCAATTCCACTTCTATTTACTCCTCAAAATTGAAAACAGGTGTTTAAACAAAAACTTGTGTATTCACATTCATAGCGGCACTATTCATAATAGCCAAAAATTAGAAACAACCCAAATACCCATCAATTGCTGAATGAATAAATTGTGGTATATCCATACAAGGGAATAGTATTCAACCATAAAAAGAAATGAAGTACTAATATATGCTTCAACATAGATGAACCTTGAAAACATTATGCAAAAGGAAAGAAGCCAGACACAAAAGGCCATGTATAGCATGATTCCATTTATATGACATGCCCAGGGTAGGCAAATACATAGAGACAATGCGAATTAGTGGTTGCCAGGGACTGGAGGCAGTGGGGAATGAGGAAGGACTGCTTAATGGGTATGAGGTTTCTTTTCTGGGTGGTGAAAATGTTCTGGAATGAGATAGTGGTGATGATTGCATAGCATTGTGAATATGCTAAAAATCCCTTAATTGTACACTTCAAAAATGATTAAAATTATGAATTTTATATTATGGGAGTTTTACTTCAATTTTAAAAAACATGAGAGAAAGACAAAGGAGGGATTGAGATGGATATAAGCTATGCAGCATTATTAAATCTTTTCAGTCATGTTTTTATTATTATTATTATTATTATTATTATTATTATTATTAGAGACAGGGTTTTGCTGTATCACCCAGGCTGGAGTGTAGTGGCACAATCACAGTTCACTGTAGCCTTGATGTCTCAGGCTCAAGTGATCCTCCCACCTTAGCCTCTGGAGTAGCTGGGGACTACGGGTGTGCCCCACAATACCTGGCTAATTTTTAAGGTTTTCGTAGAGATGGGGTCTTCCCATGTTGCCCAGACTGGTATGGAATTCCTGGATTCAAGCAATTTTCCTGTCTCAGCCTCACAAAGCGCTAGTATTACCTGCATGAGCCGCCATGCTCAGCCCAGTCATGTATGTCTAATTATTGTATTTGTGAACTAATCTATGAACAACAAAAACAAACAAACAAAGAAACAAAAAGCGTGGCACTTCTGGGCCACCACAAAGGTGGATTGGGGTTGCAGCTATTTTCAAATTGTATGAAAAGCAGGAGCCCAGTTAGAGTGCTATCTTCCCCTCAGATCTCAATTTAATGTAAATATTTCTGAAGAAACAGGAAAACTGATATAAGCATGAGATCACTTTAATTTGCAAAAACCACAGTCAGTGAATAGTCAGGACTCAACAATCTTCCTGTCTTGTTAAAAACTGTTTTTTTTTTTTTTAAGTTCACATGTCTAAAACCTTGAAAAGATTAGGAAGAACTTGTTTTCTCTATATAAGTTACCCATCCTCCAGCCCTCTTTGGTTACCATCTTTCCTATGCCTCTGTGATATCAACATTTCTAGATAGAAAAGAAGGACATGTTTTCCAGAAAGGGGAGAATGAAATGTTCCAATTTAGGAAGTTGCACACTTTGATTATTATACTTATCACACTGTACTGTGGCTTTTTGCGTACTTGTCTGTACCCTCTCATAAATTTGTAAGCTTGTGGAGACCAGGGGCTTATATTTTACTTATTTTTCTATCCCCAGCATCTAGTGAAGTACCTACAAAACTGCCCCAAATCACTTTGTTTTATTTTGTCAAGGCATCCCATGGACAGTACTTTCCTCTTTTCTAGACTATAAAATGTAGATGCAAAGAAATGAACTATGGGCTCCTTACAAGCAGATCTTTACTAGCTGAGGAATATCATTATGTGTAATAATTCCTTATACACTTAAATTATTCTAAATAATTTCAATTCGCATGTCCTATATCAACAATTATTGTGCTGATGACTCATTCATTCATCACTCTTGGTCTTAAATTTCTTGGCAGAGAAAGGGCTCTGGAAAATGGGTAGTACATGCGTTAGTAGCTAATGATGGTTATTTAATAGTGTCATGCAGTGTGAAAGTCATCATGTGTGGAAGATCATTTCTTTTTAATTGCAGTTTTGAGCCTCAGTTGGTTTGGTGGAATAGTAATTATTAGGGCCTCAACTTCTGCTTATGTCAAAATCATTACTAATGTGGTTTTTCCAACCAGAGCCTATGTTGATCCTCAAATGGGCACCTCTAATCCATACCAGTGATAAAGGGCTGGCTGGGGCCAGGGATTAAAGGGTACACTTCCTGGAACATTCTCTGCAGCAGCAGAATCAGAGTCAGGTTTACAAACACCTGTCTGGACAGATGGGACCAAACTGAGTATAAGGGGCTAACACCACTCAGCAATATGGCCCATAGCAAAGGTTGTGTCACTTAAGGACCATCTGCCACTAAGCAGTTAACATGATGTCAGTCTAATGAGAAAGTTACCAGAGCGCAAATGTGGCTATAGGGCTAAGAAACAATCCTGGACTTCATTTCTCAGGAATATCCAATCACAGCAGCCTTGGTAGCCTGTGGTTTAGTTCATCACCAACCTCAGCAAACTCACCCTGGCCCACTGATTTTCCTATTGCCTCTTCTGTGAACAGCATGACAGAGTCTTTTTTGTGCTTTTAGGAAAGACCCATATGTTGTAACAACTCACATTCTTCCCTATGTTTTCTCTACTACAAAATAATGTTTCTAAAAACAAGAATTCGGCACACACAAGAAAGTATTCATTATAAATAATGGATACATAAAAACAGAACAGGAGCACATTCATGTTATCTGTATTATTTTGAATATTCCTTATCAGTAATACATTTTCCTGTAATAAAGTCTATTAGTTAAGGATTTTAAGATGGACTGTATTAGTTTAAAACTATTGTCTCAAAATATTTTTTTGAGGATGAGTTTTGCTCTGTTGCCCAGGCTAGAGGGCAGTGGCATGATCTCAGCTCACTGCAACCCCTGCCTCCCGGGTTCAAGTGATTATGTTGCCTCTGCCTCTCGAGTAGCTGGGATTACAGGCGCCCACCATGCCCACCTAATTTTTGTATTTTTAGGAGAGACGGGGTTTTCAACCTGTTGGCCAGGATGGTCTTGATCTCCTGATCTCGTGATCCACTGGCCTCGGCCTCCCAAAGTGCTGGGATTACAGGCGTGAGTCATAGAACCCGAAAATTGTCTCAAAATCTTAAAAAGAATTTTTTGAAATTTCTCTTTTTAGCAAAAATCACAAATAAATGCTTTCAAAACTACAAACCATATTTTTGTTTCTTTTGATACTTCAATTTATGTTTGATTTTGAGCAGAGGATTTAAATACTTACAGCAAATCATTCATTCCTTGAGAAAGGGCTGTTCCTTTGGAGCAGGCTATATCCGTCAATCAGCTCCACCAGCCCAGCAAAGAGCTGGGGTGTGGAAGGAAAGCCTGTTTTGTAGATGAAAACAATGTAGGCATCTAAATGCCCACCACCATGATACTGTCATTTTGTTCTCAAATATGCTCAGACAGGAATCTAGGTTCATGTTTCATCAGTCAAAACACGGTTTTATTTAGACAATGAAGCAACTTAAATTGTTGATCTTTTCTCCCTTTCTGCAATTAAGTTGGAACTGGTCATTATTGGTTCTAGGTTGACAGCCTCTCCATCTTCTTGTCTTCTCCTGCTGGAGGCAAAATGGAGGGCTGTGCCTGTGAACTGTCAGAATGGAGCTCAGAACTATCAGGAGTGGTCCAGAAAGAGGTCCTGGATCTTCAGCTCACTCTCCCCTCTTGAGAGTGGACTGCCTCTCCTGACCAGCACCTGGCCCTGCCCCTGTCTCCTTTTGCCCACTGTATGGAATGATACTTTACTTAGTCCTTGAGGAAGCAGCCTGTGCTACTCCTTTCCTACAGCCTGACATCTCCTTTCCTGCCAGAAGAAGGAAGTAAGAAGACAGCATAGCCCAAGTGCGGACACCTGGCCTATACTCCTTCTTTGTTGACTGTTTGGTTGAGCCAAGATTTCGCTGCTTATGCCATTAGCCAATGCACTGGTTTCTGGTATCATATCCTAATTTTTAAAAATTATTTGTCTGTGTTTTATTTTATGGAAGTAAAATTCAGACTGCAGTAGAACAGACTTATTTCCAGTGATTTGTCCCATTTCTTAGTTAAAAGGAAGTGGAAATTGATCTATGTATGAGTAATGTATGTTTTTAATTGTAACTTAGTAATTTACTTATTAATTCAGCAAACACTTATGGAATGCCCACTGGGTGGCAGGCACTGTTCTAGGCACAATAGATATAGTAACAAATTAGATTAATTTTCTGTGGAATTCTAGTAGGGCAGAAAGACAGTTAACAAGTACAGGTACTGTAATTTCATTTAGTGATAAGTTCTAAGAAGATAAGTAGGGGTGAGAGGCTACAGAGTGCTGGAGGGGTGGGTGTACCTGGCATAGATTAGATGGGAAGGAAAGAAGATGTGTGAGCAGCTCTGAATAAGTTGAAAGTAAAAGAGCACATGTCTGATGAAGGTTGTTCCAGTCAAAGGTAACAGTGCACATAAACCATGGGGATCCTGCAGATGTAGGTGTTGGCATACTAAAACTACACATTCCATTTTTAACTTACTTTCTACAGTCATAATTTAGAGAACATCTCTAGGTGTAAATAATAAATTATTTATTTTGATCAGCACCTCATATAGAGAATACATGAAGATCCTGTTCTTTCCCGCTTCTAGCCACATCCTTCCCGGCAAGGGAAGGAGTTCCCATAGCCAACAAGTGCCCAATCTGAGCCTGCAAACCACATCTAGACCATATGCTAGATCACAATCTTCTAGACTCCATGACTCCCTGCCCAGAGGCTCCAAATCCAGTTCCAGGGCAAGTGTGAGCCAAATACACGGCTAAGAAAAGGCTCAGAGGTGACTAGAAGAGGATGTGGCAGATAAGGAATGAGTTTGGCCACAGGGGTTCAGGTATCTATCCTAACGTACATGAGCCTATTCATGGGCAGGACAAAGCCAGGAATGGAAATTGAAGTAGGACAGGCTACCGGTGGGGGCAAGTTCCAGGGTAGAGCTTGTGAAGAGGGCTAGCAGTCTAAATTGGACTCTGTCCTTCCAGGTCATAATGAAGATAGATGATAGGCTATATTTTATTTAACAGATTCTGAGCTTGATTGATAACTCTCAAGGTAAGCAAACATGCAAATCAAACAAAACAGTTGGGCCTTTGGAAGAACTTGAAGCACAGATGTTTAACCCAAGCCATTGAGTAGATGGAGAGAGGATGCCACACCACTCACTTTATTCTTTTCTGACTATCCCCTTGGCCTTTCTCATTCCAAAATAAAATTTTGCTCTTCCCCCAGTCAAAAATAAAAATGTTATATAAATAACGATGCAAATACATACACACACATTAAATGAACATATGTATGCATAGGCTTGAAAGGACAGTTACTAAGATATTAACAGTGGTTATCATCAGGTAGTTGGGTTATGAATACTTTCTTCTCCCTTTGCAGAGATGTTCTAATTTTTCAGTCATAAGCATGCATTGCTTTTTAAGTAAGATAAAAGCAATAACATCTTTTTATACCTTAAAAATGAAAAGACTCCAGGCCATAAGTGTCTGTTCTATTTAATGTAACATTTGCTGATTTATTTTCTGCTCAATTATTTTTACTTTTAGAAAAACACTAATAAATTTATTCTTGAAATTAACATGTTGTGATGTAAATTAAATAGCAAACAAAACATACCCATCAGAAGGTGGTAGAAGGAACTGAAACAGAAGCTACAGCTGTCTATTATTTTCTAGGCAGCCCCTATCATCCCATAGCTAAGTGATTCCTTGCGTATGCTTGAGTCCGATATGCCTACCTTTTGGAATTAGTTTATAATTGCTATATAATGTGATTTATTTGTGATATAAATCACAAGATAATGTTTGTGAAAGCAAAGTGTAGTCTGGTACCAAACATCAGGACTTAAATCTCATATTTTCCATGACTTTAACCTTGTGCTGGTTGTTTGATCCCTCTGTGCTTCATTTTACTCATTTGTAAAAGGAAGTAATAGTGCATCTATCTTGTAGAATTGTTAAAAGGATTAAATACATTAAAAGTGTTTAAAACAGTGTCTGGCATATAGTAAGCACTATGTACATATTTAGCTAATATAAAATAATTTCTGAGGTATAGATTACAATGTAAATACTGTTTTTGAATTAGCCCCAAGACTTGAAAAATCCATTTTTGTCTCTTGCTTAAGAGCTTAATACAGTAGGTCTGACATTCACTTATTCAGTCTAAAAAATATTGAGTTTCTATGTTCATGATACCCTTTCTTTTTCCTCCTGCCTATGCAGGTGAGTCCCATAAATCCAACACTGTGAACTATGTTCCATTCACCAGTTTTTGGTACATGACACGCCCTCAGCTAAAATAACTCTAAGGTATTAATCAAATCTATCCACATCATACTGAAGTCAATCTAGTCTACCACATGGTAAGGATTCATACTAATCACTGAACTCATTGACTCAAATAACCCAAATATTTGAATGTTACCTATGCACAGTCTAAGTTTGACCTGACTTTTGTTTTTTGTCTCAATTTCCAATGAGGCCCCAGGCTCCAATCCTGATGACTACAACTGGGAAATGTATCCACTTTCCAAAGAGATACACCCCCTTAGTCCACCTCTTAGTCTACCCCCTTTGCCCATTGCCTACCTCCATATATGAGAGTAGAAAGGAAGATTGATAGTGATTAATTCCTTAGAGACAGTTCTCAGAGTGCTGTGCATTTTTCTTCCCACGGGAGATGGAAAGCGGGTGCTTACCCCATCAGTAAACTGCAGAGGCTTCTGTAAGACCACTTAAAGAGCTTGGTAGTACCCCTGAACATTTGACAAGACACAGAGGCTGATGCCTGATTCTTACCTAGAAACCTTAAAGGTGGGCAAGCGGCCCAGTGGGAATTGCTTCAGGTGGTAGAGTGGAGAGAAAAGGCTACGGATGAGGGTGGAAAAAGCTGGTTCCCACTGAAAGTGGAGCAGAGGTGGTGTTTCTCAGGCACTGGCATGGACAGTATGGCAGGCAGGCAGATGGCAGCCCAGTGATGGGCCTGCTCCACCCCAGGATGAGAGGATGCTCAGCGGGAAGTTTGTGAAGCACAACAAGCAGTAGCTGAGTGGGGAATGCAGCCAGCTGGCTAAGGATATTGGGCACGCCACCCAAGGGCACAGTGGCTGGTCTCCAGCAACAGGGTGGGCGATGCTGAAGAACCCACTGAAGAATTTGAAAAGAGAAAGAAGCACTCACAGACGGCACGATGAACAATCATAACTGCACCACTCAAGGAAGAACTTGGCTGTCCCCAAATGATTTTCCCTCTCCCCTGCAGGAACCAAAGACAGAGAAAGGAGTGAGGGAGTTGGAGTGAAAAAATACCGCAAAGACGTGATAAAGAATCAACCACTTCCCTCTTCCCTACTGCAGGATCCAAGCATAGGTCGTGCTGGAGCTGGAACAGGGACAAAGAGATTTAAGTTCAATGAGAAATGAAAGTTTCAATTTAAAAAGGATTTTTAAAATAATGTCTGAAGATGAGACTCTTAATGTCTGAAAGTGAACAAAAAAAGCTGTGGAATCTCTGTGTACTAAGTACTTTCCATTTACGGTTTCAGCATATTTAACCCTTCCAACTACACTATGAGGGAGTTACTATTTACTACTCTCATTTTGCAGATGAAGAAACCAAGGCACAGAGAGGTTAAATTACTGGCTCAAAGTCACACAGCTAAAAACAGTCAGAGCTCGAATTTCACTCTAGCAATCTACCCTAAGGCCTGTGCTCTTAAACATCATGCCACATTGCTGTGGTCTTATCTCTTACTAAACTCAGTTTAGTAAGGGTGGTTTAAATTAAATTAAATTAAAGGGTGGTTTTGAGACCACGAAATTACATAAATAGCAAATTTAAGTCATTTTTGTGTTTTATGAATTCCTCAATGAATCCAAAAATTGCCTCAGTCTTCTCCTCTATTCATGTTGCCTAATTATTTAAAAGTAACTAGCCCTCATTAGAAATTTGGAGTGACAAGCTTTGAAAAAAATTAACGTTAAAAAAATGTTATTATAAAAATATTAAGATTGATGAGCCATTGGTATTTTGGTACCAAAGAAAATGCATTTTCTGTTAACAACTGACCACCATTTCCCAGTTCAAAACATGTAACGATCAGTACGGCAGACAGCTTTGTGCTGTCTTCTGCATGAATATTTCTCTGTAGTTTTTTTCCTACTCCATTCCTGTGATCTTGTCCTGCCTCACCTTTGCCCTACCTCAGGAAAATGGGTATCCAAGTGGTGGGTCAGCAGAGTCACTAGGTAGAGGATAAAGGAACAATAGCTACTTTGAAGTGATTTGTATTGATGCCACAAAATCCCAGTCAAAATGTATTCCCAGGAAAGGAAGAGGGATTGCTGCTGAAACAAAATCAATTAAAAAAAACCTTCCCCTTCCCTAGAGCAAGTGTGTGCACATTTCAACTGGTTTAGGGGCTTTGCGCTTGGACTTTTGTTGATTTGACTGACAGTTTTAACAGAGATGAGAATACACAGATGGCAGATTCACTCATGTGGGGGAACATTCTTTCCTAATTGAAACATTATGCCTCTCTTCGCTAAGCAATTAAGTAGGAAATTAGCATGTTTAGTCCATTAAAATGCCTTAACTTAATAGAGGATAATGACATACAAGAAAAACTTGTAAAACTCAATATTCACACTTGCACATAAGACTAGAGTAATTCAAAACTTTCCATTTTAGTTTTAGAATTTGTTTTGATGGCAAGCTTTTAAATAATTGCATTTTTTTTCCCCTCTGAACTTTGAGATTAATAGGTCTTATTTTTCTCACATATATGAAATTTTGGGCATTTTTTTTTTTTTGGAAAATTCTATTCAGTTTTACTTGTGAAAACACATGCTCTGAAAATCCACCAGGGGGAGATTTTAACGTTGAGAACTTTGATAGGGAAAGTTTCAGATTTTATACAGTTGTATTTCAGTTGACAGCTGGAACAACTTAAATTTTGAACTAAGCCTTGATTATAAGGTTTACATCTTGATAAAGCTACCCAAGATATTCCAGCTATATTAAAACCTGAACTGAGTGGCTAGGGAGAACTGATGAAATATTACTCAATCTTGTCAGAGAATGCATGTGGAGGCTGTGTGTTTGGGGAAGGAGGGGGATTTGGGTCTGAACGGGATGAGACCTTGTATCTCTAAGGGTTGAACCAGATGAAAGAGTAATCTATGGCCATTGCCACTGTGTACACAGTTAGTAATTTCTGGTTTCCACTGATGCACAAAAGCTAGATTTGGTTCCGTGGGGAGGCTTTGAGTCTTAGAATACCACTGAAATTCTCTGTAACATGATGAAAGAAATGAAAAATATATATAAGGGATATTTTTGAGATGACTTGCCTTATTTGAGAAGGCATGACACTTTTGCAGAAATCTTTAGATAACCACCACCAGTGTGGTCCAAGCAATAATAACTTGATGTCATCAAAATTCCAATAAAATTTAAAATAGATAATCTCTAGAAAGCATCCTGTGATAGGATTTGACATGTGATGTGTTTTTCAAACTTTGATTAACATGTTAACAAGTGAAGGTTCTTCTACTGTTAGCAAAACACCTGCAGTTTTGTAGAGTCTTTTCCCCTAAAACTGAGAAATTGGATAAAAGACTCATTGGTGCTCATTCTAGCACAATCACTCCCCTTTCAGCAACTTACCATTTTGAGAGGTGATTTTCTACATACAAATGATGTTTCCTTTCTGCCAATAAATGAATTTTTTCATCCTCTTGGATCATATACTTATATCTTTTCCCTATATAGTATAGTATCCTTTAACATATTGTGTAAGGATATTTTCTTTTGAGATTCAAACTAATGTTTCCTTCTTTTATTTTCCCCTTTCTTCTTCCCTAGTTGATGTAGACAACAGAGGATTCCTTGCCTCTGTGAGGTGTGCGGCTGACTTCCTGGCTTTTTTTTGTGTGTGTGTATGGGCTGTGAACCCAAAAGTATCTGAGCCAGATCTCAGTCAACTTAGAAAGTTTATTTTGCCCATGACAGCCTCAGGAGGTCCTGGCAACATGTGCCGAAGGTGGTAGTCAGGGTACAGCTTTCTTTTATACATTTTGGAAGACATCATACATCAGTGAATACATGTAAGATTTACATTGGTTCGATCTGGAAGAGTGGGACAACTTGAAGCAGGGGGCTTGCAGGTTATAGGTAGATTTAAAAATTTTCTGATTGTCAGTTGGTTGAAAGAGCTGTTATCAATAGAAAGGAATGTCTGAGTTACAATAAAGGGCTGTAGATACCAAGGTTTTATTATGTAGATGAAACCCCCAGGTAGCAGGCTTCTGAGAGAATGGATTGTTAATGTTTCTTATCAGACTTAAGGTCTGTATTTATGTTAATGCTGGTTGGTTTTTCCAGAATTACAAAAGGGAGAAAGATATAATGAGACTTGTTCAACTCTCCACTTCTCATCATGTCCTGAACTAGTTTTTCAGGTTAACTTTGGAATGCCCTTGGCCGAGGGAAGGGGTCCATTTAGATGATTGTGGGACCTTAGAATTTTATTTTTGGTTTATAAGCCTAAGCCCACTGAGAGAGTATAGTTTGAGAAGAAATATCTAACTCAGAATGAAAAGAAATCCCTAGAGCTATTATGGGATTGGGGCAAAGGACAAGTTGGGGGTCTCAATGAAAGAGGACATCTGTGGATTTTTCCCTGCCAGAACTCTTAGAATATAGAAGAGTATTAACATTAATGGCCAGGGAGCCTTGATTTTAGGCTGAGAGTTCCCAGTCTCTTGGTGGAAACCAGCACAGAGGTGGCCCATGACAGCTGTCACATTGATTATACAGCTGTAATAAATGCAGACAAATAACCAATGTCCAGGAGACTCTCCAGACATTTTGGTGCTGGGTAAGAAATACCTTTGAAGATTGGAGAAAACAACTCTGGAGAAAAGGGAGCACCAGGGAGAATTTCTCCCTAACTTCAGAAAATTCTTGCCTTCAACGCAAGCATCAGTTCCATATTCTACCACACTTGTTCTTCCAGCCCCAGGACTCTCAAACTTCAGCCCCTTCATGACTTCACCATTCCCTCTGCTGGCTATGCCTAGGATTCATGGCTTCAGATACTTTCTTCCTAGTGCCCTTAGCTTCCTCACTTCCTTGTCCAGCAAAATCGCCATAACTAACCAATCCACCACCACAGTCTCCATTTGTAAACCCAAGCCTCTGAATGGCAGCTAGAGAAAGTCCACAGCTACATGGGATTGCTACTTCTGCAAATCATTGTTCCTTATGTCAAATTGGGTCATTGACCTTGCTTGACCAGCATTTGATCTGTCCCTACACAGTTCTCTTTATTCCCCACAACTGCTACTTCAAATGAGCGCTACTCTTTTCAAGTACTCTACTTCATTCTGGTTCTTTCCTTAACTCACAGTGGTCAGCCCTCTGATCTTGCTTCACAAAAAAATAGAGTACATTTTTTTGTGAAGAGGCAGAAATTCCCTCATTTTGATTCCCTGTACTCCTTAAATTTTTTAGGATCCTAACTCTCTTTCCCGTCTTCCCTCTCATCTAGATAGAAAACTATTCCTTTCTAAGGTGAATTGCCCTACATTTTGCCTTGAATCTCTTAACTTCCAAACTTCTCAGGGACCTTTCTTCCCAGAGGCCCTTCCGTTTACCTCCTCTGCAATTGACTTTCCCTTTCCTTTTTTCTTTCTATTTCCTTTTTTTCTTTATTAAGACAGAGTCTGACTCTGTCACCCAGGCTGGAGTGCAGTGGCACCATCTTGGCTCACTGCAAACTCTGCCTCCTGGGTACAAGCGATTCTCCTGCCTCAGCCTCCCAAGTAGCTGGGATTACAGGTGTGTGCCACCACGCCCAGCTATCTTTTTTAAATTTTTGGTAGAGACAGGGTTTCACCATATTAGCCAGGCTGGTCTCAAACTCCTGACCTCAAGTCATCTGCCTGCCTCAGCCTCCCAAAGTGCTAGGATTACAGGCATGAGCTGCTGCGATGGCCTGACTTTCCCTTTCCACTCATTCTCTCTTTTTAGCAACAGCAAGTATCTCATGAGTTATCAGTTATTGATCTTATCTATTTGGCACAATAGTGAGAACTTTACATATCATCTTCTTTACTTTTTAAAAGAATATTTTGCAGAACCACTACTATAGCCATTTGGCAGACAAAGAAATAATTATAGAAAGATTTGTTGTTGTTAACTTGACCAAGATCTCACAGCTAGTAAATGATAGATTTCAGTTCATTTGTCTAGCTTCCATTAGGTGTACTGTACAATTACATACTAACACACATAAGTGTGTGTGTGTGTATGACTTTTTCAATGTTTTCCTTTCCTCTTTTTTAAAAAAGCACTTTATTGATCCTATGTGTTCTTTATTTACCACCTTATTTCCATTCTTTCCATTCCTTCTTTCCATTCAGGGCCAATTGTCTGGAAAGATCAGTCAACACTTACTGTCTCACTTTTTAATCATAAAACTCCTCTTGCTAAGGTCATTCTCTTCCCTTTGTTGCCGAATACAGTGAAAGTATTTCAGAATTTATATTATCTACTTTTAATTATCATTTTAAATATTGATACGCTTTCTCTCTCCTTCTTAATGATCATATCTACTATTGTTTCCTTGACATTCTCTTACCTAATTTTCCTCTTACCTCTAAGTGTTGATGCCCCAGAGGTCAACCCTCACTTTGGCCCCTCTCCAAGTGAAAGCTCATGCACTATTGCAGGTGCAAGTCTACCTTTAGGCTGATGACCCATGTTCCTGTACCTATACAACAGGACTCTCTTGAGTACCAGCTGCATACAGGATGCCTACACTTAGATGATGTAAATTAACCCTAATTCAACGTTTTGAAAATGGCATCATCATCTTCTTCTCAAATCTGCTTCTTATTAACTATTAATTTATTCAAATAATATTGATTATTTAGTATGTATCAGATAGTGTTCTAGGATCAAAGCAGTGAATGAAAAAGACCAAAAAAAATCTGCCTTATGGAATTTACATTCTAGTGGGAAATGTTGTCTATTTCTACTAGTCAGGGTTTAGTTAGAGAAACAGAATCTCTATAAATATAATGGACAAAAAGTTTATTGCAGGAATAATACCTTACGGAATTGTGGGAGAAGCTGAGAATATCCAGGTCTGAAAGAGGAAGTTGGAGTTTCAGAGAAAAGTTAAAAAGCGGAGCTCCTGAAATAGCCTATCCAGCTGCCAGAGTAGAAATGTAAGGAGAGCTGGCAGAAAAGTACAGGGACAGCTGTTGCCTCATCTCTCCCTGTGTCTAGCCTCCAGAATCTTCAGAAAATAATGGCTGCTACTTCACTTCCACACACGTTAGCCTGAGAACATACAGAAGGTGTCCGGGCTTATTAAATTGACACAGTATGAAACCACAGCACTCTCATAAATAATATGTAGCTAATGTTGTCATTGGTGTTTTAAATCTAGTCTGGAAAACTTTGTCTTTTATCAAATGAGGAAGAAGAGAAGACGAGATATCCACAACAAAAATCTTAAAAGAGGATGTGTTTTCCCATAAAGATGGAGGAATAAAGAGGTAAGAGTAGCAGCGGGAGGAGCCATGAAAGAATGACGTGTGCTTGAGAGAGATGCAGGGTCCTCAGCATGGAGCCACATTTCAGTTATGGCAAAGGGAATGGGATGAACAATGTCCCCCAGAAATTCATGTATATCCAGAACCGCAGAATGTGACCTTATTGAAAATATGGTCTTTGCAGATTTAATTAGCTAAGAACCACAAGACGAAATCCTCCCGAATATAGGGAGGACTCTAAGTCCAATGACTAGTATCCTTAGAGGAAAAGGAGAGGACACAGGGAGACATGCAGCCCAGAAGACCACGTGAAGATACGGGCAGAGATTGGAATTACACTGTCACAAATCAAGGGCTACCAGGAGCCACCCAGCAAAGGCTGGAAGAGACAAAGAGGCCTTCAGAAAGAGAATGGCCCTGAAACACCTTGAGTTAAGACTTCTAGCCTCCAGAACTGTGAATGAAGAAATTTCTGTGGTTTTTAACCGTGTTGCTTGTGGTAATTTTTTTATAGCAGTCATAGGAAACTAATACAAGTAAGAATATTCTGCAAACATATTGCATCCTTGTGATGAGAGTGAGGTTTTTTGGTTTGTTTGTTTTAAAAAAATAAAAACTTGTATTTTTCTCTATTTTATATAAAATACCTGCTTATGCCATTTTTTAAAAATCCACTTTCTCCTTAGACTAGCAAGAGAGTATTCTGTTGTCCACACTCAGAACTGGCAATACAGAAAAGGTACCAGGTGAATAGGGGAGGGTGAAAAGGGAGAGACTGCAAGAGGCTGTTTAATTCTTTAAATTCCTGCCATGCTAATTAAATAATGTTAGACTATGAACTTAAAATCTACTTACTCTATCTTACTTATGCTGAAATTTTCTTCCACTGTACTAAAATAACTCTACATCTTAAATTCACTGATTGCATATGCTCTGTGTAGATTAGAGAAGAAATGTCACAGAAGAAAGATAAACAGGAAAGGCCAAACAAACCAAGTGTGTCACCTCTGGAAAGGCAGTATTTCTCACGCTCATTTATTTTCTGGGCTTTGCCAGATGACAAGGAGCCAGAAGAGGCATAGAAGTATAGAACCTCAGAAAGAGAGCTGTTTTAAACCATGTAGTCCAGTCACCAAATGGTTATTTGATCTTCTCTACAACATCCCTGGAAATCTGTGTCCAAACCCTCCCTGAGCCTCTCTAGTGACAAAGGACTCATTACCTCCGGAAGCAGACATTACATTTTAGGCACTCTACTTGAGAGGAAAATTCTCCAGCTGACTTGAAATCCAGTACTTTTGATAACTTCTGAATGTTGCAATCTGGGGCTACTAAGAACTACATTTGTCTTCTTGAATGATACCAATTCTCACACTTGAATCCAGCTATCATGTCCATCCATGTCTTCTTCTTCTCAGACTTAAGCCTCCATTTCCTTTGGCTACCATGATTTCATTTTATTTCCTCCACTTTCAGGTTCCTCTCCTCTGGCTGTGCTCGAATTAGTGGGACTAAATATTCTCTTAAAGCTGAAGGTCACACACTTATCTTTCCTCCATTTTTCTTAGTGACTTCTTGCAGGATTTTGTCTGTTCCACTGCCAGACATCAATGAAAGGTTCCATCAATACTTCGTCCTTTGTGCCCTCATAGCTTTGGTCTAGTTTATATCATATTGTGCTCCAATACATACTTAAGTTTCTGCTCCATCCCCCTATTGGACAGAGATGTAACTGAGGATAGGAATGATACATTTTTGTTTTTGAATTCCAAGCAACAAGCACCTCTCTGTGCACATAGCAGGGTTTAATTTGAAACTATGTAAAATATAACCATCAAAATGAATGGATCACAAAAGTTTTCCCAGGAGAGGTCCTATGACCCTGGATACGTCCCACAAACTGATTAAGAAGCCAAAAATAATGCAGGGTTATATGAAACCAAAACTTTGGTGTGTTATGCGGTCAAGCAACCTTAAAGAATTCCATAAAAATATTGTTAGAGAAAATAGCCTTTAGGGCTATAAAAGGATCAACTCAGGATAGAGGAATCCTGGATTGGACAGGGGTCTAGATTGGTACAGATTGAGGTCTGGGATTTTTTTTTCAGGATGGCACTTTTCTAACAAAAGTTACATATCCATGAGACAGGTAAGGTAATTAGTTATCAGGCCAGGTGGTAACTTTGAGGAGTGAAGGTGATCTAAAGCTTGGGGAGGCAGATGATTGCCACAAAGAAAGGTAGTGGGTGGTGGAAAGTGATAGCATGATATTAGAAATGGAAGACTTTCTTAAAACAGTGAAGAGAACGGTCCAGAATGGAAATGAGGAAAATGGAGAACACCTATCCCACCTCCGCATCCAGAGGCCTGAGGAATGTGGGAAAGAAACAGTCACTATTTGAGAGGGCTCCCAGGGAAGAAGTGTTTTTAGGAAAAAGCCAGGATTAAGTCAGAGCCACGTGAAGATCCTAGAAGAAATTGAAGATACAGGGGATGTGATGTGTGAGGAAGCACAGTCCACAAGACCATTCTCACTTCTGAAACCAAATGCAAGTTTAAGGAGTTCCCCCAAACACACTCAGTTTCAATAATTCACTAGAAGTATGCATAGAACTTACCAAAAGTTGTTGTAATCAGTCATTGTTTGTTACTCTAATTTGTATTCTAGGAAAAGAATACAGATTAAAATTAGCCAAGAAAAGAAGTACCCAGGGCAAAGTCTAGGAAAGTGCCAAACTCAGAGCTTCTAGTTGTCCTTCACCTATTGAGTCATGAACAGCATTACTTTCCCAGGATTGATGTCTGGTAATATGCTGAGTATTGCCAGCCAGGAAGTTCATGGGGGTCTTGGTGTTCAGAGTTTTCATTGGAGCTCCATCATGTAAGCACAATTGATTGCCAACATGTTAGATCTCCATTTCCAACCCCTCAAGAGATCTAGCTTACACTATGTGACCCAAAAACCCCTCTCTAAATCACATTGTTATTTATCTGTCTTATGCAAGGCCAGCAGGCAAACAAAGACATCCCTATCAGGCATGGCATTCCAAGGGTTTACAGACTGCCTCCAGAAGCCAAGGGCAAAAGCCAGCTCTCTCTTTCCTTAGGCAAGGCTCCATTCTTTAGTACACAGGGGATTGTAATGATGATTGACTTTTCACATTGCGTTGTAAGTATCTGTTCATGTGTGCATCCAGTGATGGTGAGATCCTTGAGGTCAGAGTCTATGCAACATGCAATGTCTGCATACTGGATGGGCAAACTGGTAAATGAATCTCTTTGGTGTGGTTTTGCACAATGGAATAGCTTCAAATGTCTTGGTCTGGGAAATGGGGTTTTACTTGTTCTTTCTTGAGGAACATAAATGAGTCTCTCAACTTCTATTGTTTCTACAACATGCGAAGTTTTTTATTTTATCAGTGGGAAAGTTCCTGGAAAATTATTGTTCTGAAGAATTCCTGTTCAGTGCCTTGGGTAATGATATAATTTGGATGTTTTGTTCCCTCCAAATCTCATGTTGAATTGTGATGCCCAGTGTTGGAGGTGCAGGTGAGTGGGACATGTTTAGGTCATGGGGGCAGATTCCTCATGAATGGCTTGGTGTCTTCCCAATGGTAATGAGTGAGCTCTCGCTCTGTTAATTTATGAAAGAGCTGTTTGTTTAAAGCATCCTCCTCTCTCCCTTGCTTCCTTTCTCAACATGTGACATGCCTGCTCCCTCGTCACCTTCTACAATGACTGTAAGCTTCCTGAGGCGTCACCAAAAGCTGAGCAGATGTTGCTGCTGTGCTTGTACAGCCTGCAGAACTGTAAGCCAAATAAATTTCATTTCTTTATAAATTAACCAGTCTCGGGCATTCCTCTATAGCAATGCAAAATGGACGCACACAGGTGACAAATGCATTCGAGGGTTTATTGGACTGCAGAAAGACATAGTTCTCTAAAGTGAGGGCTTCTTGCCTAAAACAATGTATGTTGTTATATATACTGTTATATATATTGAACTGAAAAACATTTCATGACTTACCAGGCTTCTGATTTACCTCAGCACAAAGGAAAATTAAAAGTGCTCTCAAAGGCAAATGCCAACTTATTTGTCTGACTAACAGACTTATTCTAACTCCTCATCTCTCTCATTACCACTGCAAAAATGAGAGACTAGCTGGAAACATGAAAGAATGTGAATAAAAGGCCAGAATTAAATAGAAATATCAGAACTTCTTTTGATGTTACAAGTCCCCAGGCTTGAATTATGTCAATAAGCACAGCACTTCAGAAGGCGAATCTTGCTGCTATTAAAAATAGCTAAACAGTAGGGCCAGGCGTGGTGGCTCATGCCTGTAATCACAGCACTTTGAGAGGCTGAGGCAGGCAGATCACGAGGTCAGAGGATCAAGACCATCCTGGCTAGCATGGTCAATCCTCGTCTTTACTAAAAATACAAAAAATTAGCCAGGCATGGTGGTACGTGCCTGTAATTCCAGCTACTTGGGAGGCTGAGGCAGGAGAATTGCTTGAACCCAGGAGGCAGAGGTTGCAGTGAGCTGAGATTGTGCCACTGCACTCCAACCTGGATGACAGAGCAAGACTCTGACTAAAAAAAATTAAATACATAAAAATAAAAATAAAAAAACTAAAGAATATAACCATTATGCAATCAAAATATGCAATATTTCAAGCTTTTAGGAAAAAAACATTATCGAAGGAGAAATGCTCACCATTCCCCTAATTCCTCTAAAAATATCGTTAAATCTATGTAGCCACCTACAACATACTGTTCAGTCTATTACTCAATCTACATGAAGTCATTGTTTTCATCTTCTTCTCTGAGACCTTGGTATAAAGATTAAACAAATAGTTTGTCAATTTTTTTTTTCCTCCAAAGAAAAGGCTCCTTTGGCTCTCATTCTAAGTTGTTTTGGACATGGTTTTCACTCTCAGGAAGCAATTAGAAGGGCAGTTAGTGGAGATAATTAAGAATGCTGCAACTTTTTTTTTTTTTTTTTAATGGGAGTAGGCCACACAATTTGGGACCAGAAACCCACATCAACTATTTCTTGAAAGAGGACTACAATGATGGCACTTGTTTCAACTTGATCATTCAGTGAAGCCATCTCACTTAACCTGCCAGAGTGTATCTTCAAGACAATCTTGAAGTGGTTTTGTTAGGTCTGAGATGTGATCCTTACTGAAGCACTTGTATTATTGATTTTTAGTCATTTCACTAGGAGCTATGCATTTTTAATTCATTACTGTGTTCCTAGAACTACTATTGTCCCACCTGGTGTAATATGTGAGACTCTTACCAGGGTGCAATTCTATTTACTCCACGGTTTCTGATGCAATTGTTACCATCTGTTTTACTACTTCATACATTATAAATCTGGCCAAATAAAAGATTTCATTTTTATTTTAAGCAGTTAGTAATTTTTAAAGAAATTAAGAGGAAAGGGACAATCATTTATATTCATCCACGTATTTACCATTTTTGGTGCTTTTCATTTCTTCTTGTTGATTCATGGTTCCACATGGAATCATTTTCATTAGCCTTAGCATTTCTTGTTGTGCAGGTGTGCTGGAGATGGATTTCCTGTTTTCACTAATCTGCAAATGTCTTCAATTTACCTTCATTGTGAAGGATATTTTTCACCGTGCATAAAATTTTGGAAAATGCTTTCTCTTTCCTTTTAGCTCTTTGAAGACATCATTTCATATTCTTCGGGCCTGCACTTTTCTTCTATTTTTGAATTAGATTCTGAATTTATTTTTTAAATTTTTTTTATTGATATATATGTTATACATATTTTGGGGTACATGTGATATTCCAATACCTGTATACATTGTGCAATGATTAAATCAGGGTAATTGGGATATCCATCACCTCAAACATTTATCTTTTCTTTTTGTTGAGAACATTATAATTTTTATCTTCTAGTTATTTTGAAATATATAATAAATCATTGTTAACTATAATTTTTCTACTATGCTGTCACACACTAGAACTTATGCTTTCTATCTAACTATATTGTCTGCATTTTTCTGATGATAATTCAGCCATTACTTGTATCTTTGTATGCAATATATATTTTTAATGGCTACTTATATATCTTTTCTCTTTATCTTTGGTTATCAGCAATTTGATTATGTTGTACCTAGGTGTAGTTAGCCTTATGTTTATCCTGCTTGAAGTTTTCTATGTTTTTTGGATCTATAACTTAATGTTTTCACTAGATTTTAGAAACAGATGGTCGTTGTTCTTTTTTTTTTTTTTTTGCTTCATTAACTTTATCCTTTTCTTATGGACCTCCTGTTGCACATTGATCAGATTGCTTGCTATTGCTCCTACAAGTCCCTATGACTCTAGTAATATTGTTATGGTTTTGTTTTTCTGTTTTTCAGACTGGATAATTTTTTATTGATCTGTCATCGAGTTCATTGACCTGTTCATTACAGTCTCCAATCTGCTATTAAGCCAATCAATAAATTTTTATTTGAGACTGTATTAGTTTGTTTTCTTGCTGCTGATGAAGACATACCTGAAACTGGGAACAAAAGGGGTTTAATTAGACTTAATTAATTATTAAGTAGACTTAATTAATTATTAAGACTTAATTAATTAATAATTAATTAATTAATTATTAAGTCTAATTAAAGGCCTCCATATGGCTGAGGAGGCCTCAGAATCATGGTGAGAGGCAAAAGGCACTTCTTACTTGGTGGTGGCAAGAGAAAAATGAGGAAAAAGCAAGCGGAAACCCCTGATAAACCCATTAGATCTCATGAGACTTATTTGCTATCACCAGAATAGCATGGGAAAGACCAGCCCCTGTGATCCAATTACCTTCCCCTGGGTCCTTCGCACAACTCGTTTGAATTCTGGGAGATACAATTGAAGTTGAGATTTGGGTGGGGACACAGACAAACCATATCAGAGATATATGCTCAACACATTCTATAAATTGAATACTTTAGAGTTTCCATTTCTCTGGAGACATTTCTTATCTGTTTACTCTTTATGCCCACATTTTTTGATGTGTCTTTGTACATTTTTATAGCCCTTTAAAGTTCTTGTCTGCTAATTCTAAACTGCAAATCATTTGGAATTCTGTTTCTATTGGCAGGATTTTTCTCAATTTTAGTACACATTTTCCTGCTGCTCATAAATTTAGTAGTTTTTCAAATCTTATGCTGGACTTTATGGTGATTATTTTGTCTTCATTATGTTGTCTATTTTTTAAATAAAAAAGGTATTTAATTTTGTTTTGTTGGGTTGTTAATAGTACATCCTTTTGTTTATTTCAGGCATGGGTTTTTTTTTTTTGTTGTTGTTGTTGTTATTTTAGAGCTGCTGTATTTTTTCCTTAGTCTTATGGCATATTCCTACTTTAACGTGGTTCTTATTCCATAGACATGTCCTTTCTGGAGTCCCAACTAAATGACTGAAGTACACAGTGAGGGTGGAATAGTGGCCAAACATCTCCCAGCATGGGAAGACCTGTTGCGTCTCTCTTGTGGGACAGCTCTGAGCCCCACAACCTCCACCCTCTGTTAGGCCTTGTGGTATCTCTTTCTACATATCTGCTGCCAATCTTTCAGACAAGAACCTCCTGAGTAGAGTTTTTGAGCTCCATTTCTGCACATCTTCCTCATCTCCAGTTCTCTATCCCAGAATTTCTTGCTGCTTTTGTAGTTCCAAACTCTTCTACTTCTCTCCTTGCTTAGTGAGACCACTGGCCTCTCCTTGGGCTTCACTTCCCTCAGAAGTAGTCAGAAAAATGCCCCCAAACAGGAAGCTACTCAAAAGTGGTGATCATCTTGTGCTTTTTTCCCCCTCAATGATTGCAGTTCCGAGCTGTCTGTGCCTAATACTAGAAAACAGTTGTCTCATATTTATGTCCGGTTTTACAGTTTCTTTTGGCAGGAGGCAAATTTCATGCCATTCACTTATCAAGATCTGAGGCAGAATTCTGATTTTCTTTTATGCATGCAGACATAGGTCCAGAAAGACTGTAAGTTCCAAAGCATTGGAGACCATGCCATAGGTGGCTGGTAATATATTCAACGTATAATCATTGCTCAGTGAATATTAATAGAACATATTATATTAAATTGAACTGAAGGACTGAAGTTTCTATTGTGAAGAACTCTAAAAACCTTTATTCTCCCTTGCTAGATGTAGAGTATGATATCGGGGTTAAAATGCATTGATCTCAAGAGAATAAATATTATATAGAATTCAATTAAAAGTGAAACGTCACGACCATTTCAAGAGTTCTTAGGCTAAGTTTTTATGCTATCAGCATTTATGGATAAAACATAAAAATTTAATTGTTTAAATAAAATTCAGTCTGCCCAATGCCCCAAATACCCAATATCTAATATATCACCTTTTATTCACATATAACAACATTTTTACACAGGCCTCATGAAAATTGCTAAAGCTACAATACTTCCACGAATAGATCATGCTTAAAGGGAAATTTTTGTTCATAAAGGAGGAAACCCAGGGGAAAATTTTTCACTAATATATACATATTAGTTGCTGAACTGAGATGAGTTGTGAAGTCATTCTGCTTTTATGTAATCAGAGGATATTGAGGCCTTGATAACATTTCCATTGATCTAGTGTGAAACATTACAGTGAATATTTGAGTTTTGTTGAAATTTTATATTTATAAACTTTATAATGGATGCTTTCAGAATATGTTTTTGTTTTTGTCATAACTTTGTTCCAGGCTGAGAGTTGAAATACGAATAAAAGAAAAGAAATATTTCTCTTGTGAAGTCTGAGGGTAGGACTATGGGAGGAAAGAGGCCACCCTAAAATCTGCTATTTGTGATTGTGTTTTGATTGTTTTTAAAAGGAAATTTAAAAATCAAAGAATGTAGAGTTGTGCTTAGAAGTTTGTCAGTGGCCGGGCGTGGTGGCTCAAGCCTGTAATCCCAGCACTTTGGGAGGCCGAGATGGGCGGATCACGAGGTCAGGAGATCGAGACCATCCTGGCTAACACAGTGAAACCCCGTCTCTACTAAAAAAATACAAAACACTAGCCGGGAGAGGTGGTGGGCGCCTGTAGTCCCAGCTACTTGGGAGGCTGAGGCAGGAGAATGGCATAAACCCGGGAGACGGAGCTTGCAGTGAGCTGAGATCCGGCCACTGCACTCCAGCCTGGGCGACAGAGCGAGACTCCGTCTCAAAAAAAAAAAAAAAAAGAAGTTTGTCAGTGTAGGCTGGGTGCAGTGGCTCATGCCTATAATCCCAGCACTTGGGAGGCCGAGGCGGATGAAGTCAGGAGTTTGAGACCAGCCTGACCAATGTGGTGAAATCCCGTCTCTACTAAAAACACAAAAATTAGCCGGCCATGGTGGTGCATACCTATAATCCCAGCTACTCAGGAGGCTGAGACAGGAGAATTGCTTGAACCCCAGAGGCGGAGGTTGCAGTGAGCTCAGATGACACCACTGCACTCCAGCCTGGGCAACAGAGTGAGACTCTGTCTAAAAACAAACAAACAAACAAACAAACAAAAAACGATGTTCGCTGGTGTATAAAAGATGTATCTTAGTTACTCACTATATTTCTCCCTGAGTCCAGGAAGTAATAACAAATAAACTCTTTCACTGATAAGTCATTACTTTTTGCTCAGTCTATGAACGTCTATTGAGAATCTACTAAATAAACATCTATTGAGGATCTACAAAATGACTTTGCTTTCTTTAAGTCAGTTATAAAGAGTGGTAAATGAGATGAGGATCTGCCCTGTAGGGACAGTTCTAGCCTTACATTTACTGAAACTTTTCCTCTCAGGGGCAAAATTATATACTGAGTGCTTCTTACTTCTCCAACCAAAATGAACTTCCTGCTGGTTAAAATTAATTATCTGCTTTTTTTTTTCCCCTTTCACCCTCTTATTATATTTTTTAGTATTTAGAAAATCAGTCAGTTTTTCTCTCTTTGTCATTGCTGTTTCTTGCCATCTTTTTCATTTTTTATGCAACAGATATTTGTTAATCACCTATTGGAAACCTGTCACTGTTCAAGGTGCTTAGTGACAAAACACACATCAATCCCTTGCCCTCATGAAGCTTATATTTTAGGATAAGAGAGATAAAAACAAAATGAATGAGAAAATTATGTGGAATATTTACTAGATGGTGATAAATAATGTAGAGGGAAGAGGAGCAGAGAGAATGGAGATTGCCATTCATCTAAGGAAGCCAGGTAAGACCTCAATGAGAAGAAGACCTGAAAGGAATGAAAGACTAAGCCATGCGGAGATACATGGAGAAGAAAATTCTTAGAAGTAGGAACTCCACAAGTGTAGGTCATGAGACAGAAAAGTCTGTTGTGCCCCAGGAAGAGCACGGAGGTTACTGTGGCTGGAGTGATGTGAACATGAGAGAAGGTAGTATATGAGGTCTATTGGGCATAAGAAATGGGGTAGATGATATAGAGCCTTGTATGCCATTATAAGGGCTGGGGCTTTCATTCTGGGAGATAGGAAGCCACAACATTTTAAAGAATAATTTTGGCTGCTGTGTTGAAAATTTTCTGAAGAAGGGAATGAATGGCAGCAGAAAGAACAGTTAGGAGGCTATCTCCATAATCCAGGTAATCCATTATTATGGCTGTTTGGACCACAGTAGTAGAAGGGGATATAGCAAAAAGTGGTCATGTTCTGGATATGTTTTGAAGGCATAGTTGACAGGATTTGCTGACAAATTGGAAACACAATATGACAAAAAGAGAAGAGTTAGAATTATTTCAACATCTTGTACCAGAGAAATTGGGAAAAAATGGTCTCTATTGCATGACATGGAAAATACTGCAGGTTGTGTAGTTTTGGTTAGAGAGAATCATAAATTATGTTGGACAGGTTGTTTTGGGATGTTTATTAGACAAATTTAGATGTCAGTAAGAATTGTACACAGATGGTCCCTTACTTATGATTCAACTTACAATTTTTCAACTCAACAACAGTGTGAAACGGATATACATTCAGTAGGAACCATACTTCAAGTACTCATATAATCATTTTGTTTTTCACTTTCAGTACAGTAGTCAATAAATTATTTGAGATATTCAATGCTTTATTATAAGATAGACACTGAATTCAATAGACTTTTTTTCCCAACTGAAAGCAAATGTAAGTGTTCTGAGTATGTTTAAGGTAGGCTAAGCTAAGCTATGACATTCCATGGGCTAGGTGTAACAACTTAAGATATTTTCAATGCATTTTTCACTTAGAATATTTTAAATTATGATGGGCTTATTGGGTCATAACCCTATCATAAATTGAAGAGCATCAGTATAGGCATTTGGTGTTCAGAGGAGAGAGGCAGGGACTGGAAATATGAATTTGGGTGTCAGCAGCATATTTAAAGCCATGAGACTGGATAAGATCACCAAGGTACTGAGAGTAATGTTAAGAGTCAGAAATGAGGCAGAACCAGAAAAGGTGAGAACAAAAGGAGTAGCTAGTTTCATAGGAGGAGAACCAAGAAAATGTGGGTTCTTGGAAGACAAGTGAAAAATGTGTTTCAAGTCTAATGCTGCTAATTAATCAAATAAAACAGAAACTAAGAATTCACCCATATTATGGAGGTCAGCTGGGACATTGACAAGATTATTTGCAGTGGAGTGTTAAAGGCAAAAACCTGATTGGTGTGGTTGAGGAGACTAGGGAAATAGTTAAATTGGAGGCATCAAGTTTACACTAATACCTCTAAAAGTTTTCTTTGTAAAATAGAGCAGAGAAATGGGGAATAGCTGGAGGAAGTAGAATCAAGAGGTTATTTTTTAAATGAGAAAAATAACAGCTTATTTGCATGCTGATGTGAATGATCTTTGAGAAGGAAATAAGAGAATAAAGGATAGACAAGAAAATTTTTGAGTAAGTGATAAAGGAATGAGCAAAGTCCGGGTTGTAGAAAGGGGAATTAATAGTTTATCCATTGTAAAAGGAGGAAGAGTAAATGGTCACAGATGGTAGATGAGGATAAATGTGTAGGAGTTTGTGAAAGCTCTTTCTTGAATGCTTTAATTTTTCAGGGGGTTGATAATATAGCCTTCAGTTGTGAGCAAGGATTGGGGAGAGTTTTTTGAAGTTTTAGAAGACAGAAGAAAAGGAGAGTGGTGAAAGTGAATGCCATAGGCAAGTAGAATATGGATGCCTGGGACCATGAATGACCCCATTAAATGAACAAGTAGGAATTTTAAAATAAATTAATTTGAGCAATTCTGTGTTTTACCCCAATTATATTTAATGGTATAGGCAGAGACATGGAGTGGGCAGGGAGATGAATTTAGCCAGACTTGTGGTTTGGTCAAGCAAGTAAAATAAAGAGGAGGCAATGGAATTCAAGCAGTTTGAAAGGGTGTGATTATAATGATTGACCATGGAATCTGAGGGTGGAAAGGAGGGACAAAGGCCATAAAGAGGGTGAAGGAGAGTGAGCAGGAAGGAGAATCAAGGGACTGCAGACTCTAGTGAGTTTAGAGGATTGTCTACATTTTTGGAATTTCAGTAGACGTTTTCAGATTGTTATACTTGCTCATACATGAACAGGCTCATATCAGCATAGCTATGAATATATGACCTAGCTTTTATGGAGAAACATCCCATTTAAATGGCCAGGCACTCTAAGATTTTACTCAGTCTAAATAACATTTTTGAAAAGGCACGGGGTGTCAGAAACTTGGAGTAAGTACAGACGATGTGTAGATGAAAAGACACAGTTATTACCTAGAAGGAGCTTACAGCCTAGAGGAAATATAGGCATGTAAATAGGAAAGTATACACAGCCTTCGTTAGTCTTGGGGCCCCATAGATAAATTGTACTATAGAAGCTCCAAATCAAAATGTGTCTTTCCTTTAGCTGTTACCCAGAAAGTTTGCACAGTATGCTAAACGGTCTCATTTACAGAAGTCCTATCTAGATATTGGTCATTTTCTCCAAAGTGCCTCACTACTCTGGCTACACAATTTCTTCATGGCTGTGTTGTTTTCTTCCACAGCTCAGCTCTCTCTGCTCAGTTGGAAGTGACTGACCAATTCCTGCTTATAATCTAGAAGGGACTGACCACTAACCAATTAGTCATCATAAAGGAAGATTATAATAAGTGATCTAAGAGCCAAACACTCAATATTTGAGGAGTACAGAATTAAGAGTAGATACTATACTAAAAATAAATATAAATGTAAATAAAGCAACGCTTATCTTCAAAGAGTCTATAATCCGGAAGTGATTATGATTAAGCACTTACTGCTACTACAAATATGTAACATTTAGAGTAAATCATTAAGATTTTTTATTACCAATAAAATAATAAAGCATCTTGTAAAGACGACTGTGGTGTTGTAACAAATCATAATCTATGGCTGTCATAATTATTTTAGACCTTAATTATTTAGATCTTAATTTATTATTTCTTTCAAACCATGGCTCAAAATTCTACTCCTTACTCTAGAAATCTTGAAAATGCTACTTTTGTGCTTTAAGGAATGAATCAGTGCAGCTAAAAAGGCTGAAGTGTAATTGTTATGAAATAAGAACAATGCCAAAAATTAGTGCAACAAAACAACACAATTTCTAATGGAAAAATATTTTGGAGCAATATCTAAATTAATAAAGATTTTGCCACAACTAAAAGAGAGCATAATAAGGAATATCAAGTTTTTAAACTATAGGAGAGACATTTATTTATATCCAACCCCATTAATAGTTGGATTAAATATTCCTAATATCATCCTTATACTCATCCCAATCAAGGTAAATTGAAGCCACATTTTTGCTGCCTAAGTGTTTCACAGTAGATTACATCCTCTTACTACCAAATTATCAAACAATAGTTTTGTAGTAATGTCAGGAAGAAAATGGATGTAGGAAGCAGAACTTCTCTCCTGAACATAGTGGGAAAAGTAGATGGTACACACATTTTTTTAAAACCCCAAATATAAGAAATTAACAATGGATTGACTCCCTCTTTCTCTTGTCGTCCATGTAGATTGCAGTCAAGACCAACATTCTTTTGTCTTGGTTTTATGTTATTGTGGAAAGAATATGTGACCAGAGGGAAGAGGCTTGGCTTGTCATGACCACTCACTGAGGGGACTCTGGTAAACCAAATCTTTTGGAGCCTGTCTTTACAGCTCCAAAAAACTTACTTACTGAGCTCTGAAGTTATGTTGTTTCATTTTATTTAATAAACAAAAATTAACAAAAGAATAAGTGAACTTTAGTTCATATACTACAAAACGCTATCTCCATGGCAGACTTTTGGTTCAAGGAACAGATTTATTAGCTTCATCCTAGTTTATTGTTTGTCTTCTTTGAGTCGTGACTACATCTTTTATTTCTTATAAGAAAACACGTATTAAGCACTTACTAAACAGCGGTTTCTACAGAAAATAAAATTAATTTTAGACACTGTTACTAAATTTGAGGAGGTGGGTGCTTTAATGGAGAGTTGGAATTTAAATATCTGAAGCCTTTGGAAAACATGGGGCAATAAATGATTAAACTTGGATCGAATGGTAGTCACTGTAAATTGAAGAACTTTGACACTAAGTATGAAAAGAGTTTAGAGACTGGAGAGAAATGTGGGCTCTAGTTAGTTTTCTAGTAAACTAGATTTCCTATAAGAAACAGGATTTCATTACTCCAGTCAATCAGGTAGCTAGTTACCTGGTTATAGGAAATATTAAAATAATCAATATAGAGATGGTTGCATGTTTTATTTTGAATACAGAGGTACTTTTGGGACATTCCAAAAGAGCTGTCTAGTAGATGGGTTGATATATAGATCTGTAGATCAGAAGAAGGGAGGTATATATTTGTCAGTGGAATGCCAAACTCTCAGTGTCTTATTGATGCCTACTATTTTGTATGTGAAATTGAAAACAACAGGTTCTGCTGAAATTAAAAGAGATGTGGTGGGACAGAAGCTCAAGGAGAGAGTCAGAGGCTAAGCATAGCTGTTGCAGGTCTAACCAGTCAGGTTGGGGGTACAGTTATGAAGAGGGTTTATGTATCAGTCTAAGGTTGGAACCCATAGATTTTTAATGAAATCAACCCACCTTCTTGTATAACTTGTTTTCTAGGAGTCATCTATCTAGGTATAAAAGTAGAAAAAGTAGAAAGTTAAGTTGAACCAGGGTTATACTATGACCAAATGAAAGAACAAGGAATAAGGTATTTGAAAGTGCAATAAATAAAATACTAAGTTTATGGATGATGAAGTCTTTTTATTTAAATAAGTGAAACTGGTAGGAAAATGATTAATTGGGAGAAAAAGAAGGAGTGAAAAGGCAGGAAGTGTCAATGAAGTAAAAAAATAGGTTCAGTGTGAGTAAGAACATGAAAGAAATGGAAGGGTTCAAGGATACTGACTGAGAGAAGAATGTTGGTGCTTAAGAATATAAGTGTCTCTTGAAAAGTGGAAGAGACTTGGAAAGAGCAATATCTACAGTATGATTTTCGGTGACTGGAGCTGAGTACAAGCAAAAATCATTGGCAAGGTTATAGAGTGATTCATCCACATGGTCACTAAAAGTGTAGGTGAGTGGGGCAAAGAGGAAGACTTGGCAGAGTGCCCAAGTCCTTAATGGTCACAGATGAGTGGTTATGTAAGCCTTTGAGTTGGATCTTGAAGATGAAATCCTGTCTAAGCTGATCCTTGGGTGGAGCAACAGGGTGAAGACAAACAATTTCAGGAATAAAAAGCTTCAAAATCAATGGTACCTTCACCGAGAAGAAGCATATGTGCAGAAAATCGAACTGACATCTCTTAAATTTGCTACCACTGACTAGCTGTGGTGAAATATTTTGCAGGAGAGAGCTGAAAATCTTGACTGAAATGAAGAATCCGCATTATTTGCCTAGTTTATGTATTTGTCCAATTTTAGTTCCTTAGTACCATAGATAAGTAAAAAATTAACTCAGTACCTGACCTTTTCAGACAGTTGTTGATATTTAAACCTTGACTGCAGACATGCTTAAATATGGAAAACTTATAGCTAGAATAAAGGAAATACATTAGAATTGCATTCCCATTTTAATTCAATCACACAGTATATTTTCTTCTCTAAAATTCTTTAATTTCCTAACTTCACATATAAATGTTTAACTTAGCATTTGTATATAAATAAAAGAGTACATGCTTTAGTTTTTACTCAAAGAAATTTAAACCAATTTTTTGTTTCAAGTCAGGCTGGTAGAGTAGACATGATATGTTCTTTTCTTGGCCATTCCCCTAATGCTGGGAAGGTTTTAATCTGCATAACTTTTCATTTCTTTTTCAAGTAAGCATTGCAAAATGAGCAAAGAAAACGTTATTTTTTATTTGCCTATTAAATTACAATCAATTCAGCAATTTGGAAACACTATTAGCAAATTTTAAAAGCCATTTTTCAAAGTGTCAGAAATATGTACAGCATTGTACATGCTATAAAAATGCTGATTTTATTTTAGATGCTTTCTATTTACCTCAATTAATTTCTGATTCACTAAACAAACATTCTTTTTAGATCTTGTACATAATTTTTGTCTCTCCTTTTTATTTCTTATAATAAAACTTTCAGATCACTGGAAATAGGTTCTTAAATTCAGAGAAAAATATTTTTCTGAGATTCAAAAATATGATAAAAGAGGCCAGGCGCAGTGGCTCACGCCTGTAATCCCAGCACTTTGGGAGGCCGAGGTGGGCGGATCATGAGGTCAGGAGATCGAGACCATCCTGGCTAACATGGTGAAACCCTGTCTCTTCTAAAAATCCAAAAAAAAAAAATAGCCGGGCATGATGGGGGACGCCGGTAGTCCCAGCTACTTGGGAGGCTGAGGCAGAGAATGATGTGAACCCGGGAGGCGGAGGTTGCAGTGAGTGGAGATCGCGCCATTGCACTCCAGCCTGGGCGACAGAGCGAGGCTCCATCTCAAAAAAAAA
>NC_037675.1:39217322-39243322 GCF_003255815.1 Theropithecus gelada | reverse complement strand
ATATAGAAGAAAGGGAAATGCTATGTGAAGGCAAAAAAAAAAAAAGTGAGAATGAACATTAAGTAAATTTAAATCTGCTGTGCTTTTTCATTAGCAAGCGTTTTACATAACAAGCTACAAATAGCTTGTACTTTGCTCACCATCAATCAGAAAACATCAAATATGTGAGATAATGAAATCACACATCAGCCAGAGGGAAGGATACTTAAGTAAAGTCACTGTGGGCAGTGTTTGTGGATTGCTTTTCCAAAATGTGTGTTCGTTCTCAAAATGTGAGGAAGAACACAGGCGGCCCAATTCTATCATCTAAAACCTCTGGCCACACAATACACAGTGTGTATATCTCGCTTCTGATAGTTAGTTGATACTTATTTCCTTTAACCCCAAGACTACAAGTCTTTGATCCAGAGCTCCTCTGGTTAAAGAGTATTGACAGGGTTTCTGTGTCCACATTTGTTTTATGTCTCTAAACTTCATTCTTTCTACTTGGGCATCTTGAGTGTTTTCACACCTTCAGGCATTAGTGGCTGAGAAGTCCCAGTAATCCCCATCCACCCTATGAACTGGCAATGCTGTTGCAAACATTCCTCAGCGGTGGTTTTGCCATCAAAATGTTAGCCCAAGTTCTTTTCAAAACAGCCTTAGAAGAGCATTACGAAAACAACAAACCTTTGCAATGCGTTCCTTTTGTTTCTCTTTTATTCCATTTGAGTTATCAAGTTAACTTCCCTGCAGGTTTTTCACTATTCCAGTCTGTCATTGCTTCAATCTAGACTACACCTCTGTCAGATCACTCTTTCAAAAGGACATGTCTCTTCAGGTAACTTTGCTCTAAATCTTTCAAACGCTCAAGAAGACTAATGAAAGGTAAAAATCCTTCTTACTTTTACCAAAGCTTCCCACAGTACCTACAATGACCCCATGCCTGATCTCTAGCCCAGCCATGCTGTCACACGTATCCCCACATGTCTTTCCTCCATGACTTTGTTTATCCTATTCTTTCTGCCTGGAGCATAATGCACACCTCCAGTTGCCAAGGTCTACTCATCCTTCAACATCATCTTCCAATGCTGCCACTTCCAGGAAGGCTTTCCGGATCACCCCAGATGATAATGTCCTCTCTCAGCCCTATATCATTTTACTCAAACCTCGGTTATAACACCTACCAGTTTTTAGATTCATATGTACAAGCAAACTTTTCCCTTGTTGATTGTAAAATCATGAGGGCAAATTTTATGTTTGATTTATCTCCATGCATTCCAAAGTGTCTTACACATATTTAGTGTTTGGTAAGTTCGTTGAATGAAATGATAATTGCCTAACAGAAAATGTTCACCCGCCCAGCAGATCTCAGGTCTTCCCTTGGTCTTCAGTCTTTTCTCTTTTGTTTTCTAATTTGTAATCCATAAGCACTCATTTCTGAGTTGGCTTTTCGCTGACTGCTGTAACTCTTTTCAGTTGTTTCCTGGAGAAAACATTAGAGACTTTGATAGGGATGTCAGAAAAAGGGTTTTAAAACTAAAATTGATACAAACTTACGTGAGTGTGCACATGTGCATCCGTGTGTGTGTATGTGTGGTGTGTGTGTGTCTGCGTGTGTGTTCATGGTAAGAGGTTCCAGAGCTGCCAACAAGGACTGAGATTTCCCAAGTTTAGACCCATTACTCTAAAGATACTTCAAGTTCCCAGTACAGGACAGACTGGCCTTTTCAGGGAAAGCAAATTTTAGTGAACTCTGTGCCCCCATATATCTGAAAAAGTGACAGGGCTTGGATACACCCCAGAAACAAGCATTTTCCCTGACAGGAAAGCAAATAAAAATCACAAAATATGAAACTTCTCTGTAAGATTATAATGGAAATAATTTAAATAGTCACACAGTGATAATACTAAGCTGCTGGCAACAATACATCATACTTTTTACTTATATTTCCCACAGAAATTACCTTACTTAATGTATTCTCCAGATTATCCAGAGTTCTCCAAAGAAACAGATCCTGTAGGATATATACATATATGTGTCTGTGTGTATATAGAGAGTCAGATGTGTGTGTGTATATATACTTTATATATGTGTGTGTGCATATATATATGTATATGTGTGTGTATATATATATATGAAGTGATGTATGACAAGGAATTGGCTCATGTGATTATGGAGGCAGAGAAGTTCTGAGATCTGCAGCTTGCAAGCTGGAGACAAGGAAAGCTCATATTGTAGTTCCTGTCTAAGTCCAAAGTCCTGAGAGCCAGAAGAGACAATGGTATATGTTCCAGTTAAAAAGCAGGCAGGCTCAAGACTCAAAAGAGCCAGTATTTTTGTTTGATTTCAAAGGCAGCAAAAGACAGATGTCTCAGCTCAAAGTGGTCAGAGGCAGGAGGAATTTTTTCTTACTTAAGGCTTTTGTTCTGTCAGGTCTTTGGTTAATTGGGTGAGGGCTACCAACATTAGGAAGAACGATCTGCTTTACTCAATCTACTGATTCAAGGGTTAACTCACATCCAGAAACATGTTCACAGACACACTCAGAATACTGTTTGATCAAATGTTTGGACACCCAATGGCCCAGTCAAGTTGACACGTAAAATAACCATCACAAGTAAGAAGGATGGGTGAATCTCTTGTTTAGTATCAATAGTGTTACTTCAGGATCACATGGAAAATTACATTTTTTCTAACCGATTTGTTTTAAATTCACTTGAAAACTTACTATTAAATTTTTAAAATATTATGAAAAATATCCTGTTAAACAAAATCTTAATGTTGCTGCAACACCATTAGTGATGGAAAAGATGTGAACTTTGGAACCCGGTAAATCTGGGTTCACAATCCTGACTCTGTCCAGACTTAATAACTATGCAACCTTGGGCATTTTACTTCTGCTCTGTGAGCCCAAATTTATTTGTAAAAGTGAGATATTAATAAGCCCTCCATACCATTGATGTTAGGATTAAACAAGAGAGCACATCCACTCCTCATACATAGGAAATGAATGTAACTTCCTTCCCTCCCAACAGTTTCCACTTCTGTCCCATCCTAAAATTAAATGGCATACATCTTAAAATTTGGAACAAATTCAAAGGCCACACACATCAAAACGACTTAGCTTAGATTGTGAGTAGAAGCTAGAGGCATAATGCTCTGGCATGAAATCAGGTAAGTCACTCATAAGTTTTAAATCACATGATTTTCTCATAAATGTCTTAGCTTCAAATTGACTTTGTATAATTATATAATGCAAGAGATTGACATCTAAATCAAATGTTATTATTATTTCAAAGTCTTTCTTGTAAGTCACTCTCTTTAGCTAGGGCTGATAGATCCCATGGGTCTTACTGGCTAACATAGGTCCACTGATTATTTTTGTCTTGTAGATAAGAGTGTCTTATTACTAAATTATGTTAACAGTTTTTCATCTAAGGTGGACTCCATATCACATGCTCACTACATCACAGTCACTAAATAACAAATAGCATTTAGTGAGATTGTAGGCTTGTACTCAATATCTACTCTGAAGCCAATTTAACAAGATATCTTCACGTTTCAAAGATAATTGGAGAAGGGAACAAATTGACACATACTGTGTATCTACAATGTGGCAAGCACCATTTAAGGCATTTAAATGTTATTTCAAGTTCATGTACTTCCCATAGCATCACATTTCCTTAGGGAACACTTTAGAGACTCTCCAATTCAACTGGGAAGATTATGGTTGTTTCCTTTGCTGGTAGCAGGAAAATGTGGGACACAAGTTTCTAAGCAGAAGATGTGGAATTCGATGAAGGGAAACAGAGATCTTAGGGGTGGAAACATGCAATTTTTCCATGGGTTCCATCTGAGACATAGTACAGACAGAAACATTTCTTAAGTAGGTTATATGGAATGCTAAGTTCCAGAAGACACCCCGTGAAAAAAAGAATTCTGTAGTAAATTTGGAAACATGTCATCATACCATATCCCCCTCCTGGTTGTGATTAGCATATTGAATCTGAATTAGCATATTGAAGGCTTTGAGTAGCCCTAGATGGGTAAAAGTCTGCTAGCCTTAAAAAACTCAATAGTCCCTAAACTCTTCGCTCTTGTCTTGGAAAACTTTCTGCACGTAACTCATATTTTCTGCAGACAAAATAGACCATCTTAAAGTAAAATTCCTGACACAAAGAAAGCTTGGGGCAATCTCTGTTTTAAATTTACACATGTCTGTTGTTTGCATTATTCCCCTCTTGATTATACAGAGTCTAATTAATTGAAACTATTAAAACATTCCAAATATTTTAGGGTACACTTTTGCTAGGTGACTATTACAAAAATAAGCAAGCAGCTGAATACCACAGACTTTCCAAACCTACAAATTTCTTCAGTTATTAACCTACTTCAAAGAAAAACTTGAAAAGGTCTTTTTTCAAAGTATGAGAATAAGCTATGTTCCAGTGTCTGATGCCGTGGTAGAAATTCTAGTTTGTAAGAAAGGTTGGTGTGGGCAGAGGCAAAACTATCTTAGCACAAATCACAGTAATATATTTTGACTTAAATGCTGGAGCAATACTAAATTACTTAACACAAACTTAATGAAAACATAACTAATGTCAGGTTGTACCGTTTCCATTAAAGAAGCTGTTCTCTGCTGCCTTTAAACTCTACTGCCGGGATTGTTCCCTCTCCCTCATCTTCTCACCTAATCTTCCGTATTGGGCCAACTCAGTGGAACAGAAGAGAGTGTTCAGCACCGGATACATTTTTTACTCTAACTTTACTCCAAAAAGGTAATGACAAGAAGCAGAATTTTCCTTCTACAGCTAGACAGAGATGTTGTGGCTTAGAGAAACTGCAGGGATAGTGACTGGCGTAGCTTGACTTACATTTGATACCTTCCCAAACAGAAAGAATTTTTTATCTGCTACAAGAATCATCCAGTTTAACATCTTAGAGGTTATTCACCATATAGTCATTAAAATGCTTTTCATAGATCATGCTTTTGGAAAAGTCTTCCTAAAGCCAGCATCCTAGACAGCAAAAAGATGGTCTGGTGACAGAATTGGTCATACATTCTTTTTTTTTTTTTTAAGGGAAAAGGTAATTTATTTTGAAGAATTATAAGTGATTTATTCCTCCTACCCCAATGGCATATCAAGGTCGGGCAGTGGTCCAAACTGGGTATAGACATAACAGAGGATAGGCCTTGACTCTAGTGAGTTTTAAAACAATAACAAAGCCAACTAAAAGTGGGACTGTTTTTGAATGTTCACCATGCATCATCAATGCTAAGCCTTGTCAGTGATAAAATAACTGCGGCGGAAAAATAGTTTTTTGGTTTATGTTCAAACAATTGTTATAGCTAAAATTGAGTATACTAATATATCTGCAAAGTTCAAATGAGCACACTTTATTACTTATCACTTAATAAAAACTGTATTCTACATAGTAGTTAGTTTAGAAGACTCCTAATTAATACACTGTTCCTCCAAGACTCAGCTACACCTCTAATTCAAGAGTAAGTTTGACAGGGATCTAATGACTCAAACTTGCTTCAGATTTAGTTCATGTCTCCAACCCCTGTGCTGCTACTTATTTCTGCATTTAAACAGTAGATTGGAAATGATCAAAGATATCACAGGGATTATAAAGAACAAATAGAATGTGCCTTTCTTCAATTCTGTCATTTTACATGCAAATTATTATCTGATCCTTGCAGATTTCACTCCTTTGGAAGTATTTTCCTTGTGTCTCCCTCTTATCTTTCAAAAAAGACATTAACATAATAAAGAGTGTTAATCCATAACCTTTTTGTTTTTAGGACTTAATAATTAATTACTTTTTGCTGTTATAGATAAATTTTTTTCTGGCCATTATTGTTAATATTTGTTTCATTTCATAATTCTTACTGAAATCACTTTGCCATACAGAGCAGGGTTTGTTTAAAAATGATTTGCTGTGGTTTTCAAATATGCTAGGTATGCTACTTCTCCATTTTGGAAGTTGCACTCATCAATAAGTCTTTTTGTTTTCTGAGACGGAGTCTTGCTCTGTTGCCCAGCCTGGAGTGCAGTGGTGCCATCTCAGCTCACTGCAACCTCCGCCTCCCAGGTTCAAGCGATTCTCCTACCTCAGCCTCCCAAGTAGCTAGGATTACAGGCCCCCACCACCAGCCTTGGCTACTTTTTGTAGTAGAGACGGGGTTTTGCGATGTTGGCCAGGCTTGTCTTGAACTCCTGACCTCAGGTGATTCGGCCGCCTCAGCCTCCCAAAGTGCTGGGATTACAGGCGTGAGCCACCTCACCAGGCCAGTAAGTCTTTTTAGAAAATGGAAGTAGGGCCAGGTGCGGTGGCTCACGCCTGTAATCCCAGCACTTTGGGAGGCTGAGGTGGGCGGATTGCCTGAGTTCAGGAGTTCACAACCAGCCTGGGCAATGTGGTAAGATCCCTGTCTCTACTAAAAATACAAAAAATTAGCAGGACGTGTTGGTGCTCCCTTGTAATCCCAGCTACTCAGGAGGCTGAAGTACAAGAATCTTTTGAACCCAGGAGACGGAGGCTACAGTGAGCCAAGACTGGGCGACTGCACTCCAGCCTGGGCAACAGAGTGGAAAAGAAAAGAAAAAGAATAGAAAATGGAAGTAGGTACTATGGTTCATTATGATTCGTATAACCGGTTTCTTAAAACTGTGTTTCTGGTTCATTTTCTTATTATAAAGCAAGAGCTAGGCTGTTTTATTTTGATGTACTCTTCCTTCTAGAATACATATTTTGATTTGTTTGTTTGTTTACATTTTTGATCTGAGGTCCTTTTAAGAGACTTCACGGGGCATTTTAAAGAGTTTCTATGGAAGGACTTAGGTGCTCAGGTGGACCACTCATGGAAAGAGGGGGTGAAAGAGATATGCCTCGCAGAATGAACCTCACAAATAGAAAGCAAAGCGCAGAGCAAGATACACTCACTTCGCATATCCAGCCATGCAAGTCAGAGCTGGAAAATTACTTCAATATCATCCGGAATCACGATGCTAAAATTTTATTGATTAAAAACCATTGTTCTAGACATTAGTGAAAGTTTGGAGCCCTATCCCCAGAATGTTGGATATATCTACATAAGTATACAAATCTTACAATTTTATATATAATATCTGGAGTGTCACAGACCCCCAAACTTGTCATCTGTATTCAGAAACCCAGGTCTAGTTCAGAGATGGTGAAAATGGCCCACAGGGGTGTAATGAACAGCCCCGCATTCCTGGGCAGGTCCCTTGTTCCCAGCCCAGTGCTTTTTGGTATACTACTTTATCATTTACTATACAATAGGCCCATAAATAATAATTTATTATGATTAGATTAGGCAACAAATTGTAAATGTGGAAATTATTCATGTATTGTTAATTAATAGTTTTTATCCATTTCTCTTAACTTTTTGCATCTCATAAAAATATTTTGTAGGTAAAATGTAGGACTGTGTATAAGCACTGGACAGCTCTGAGCCATCTTCTGTTAGGATGATGATTACTGCTTGAGAGAATTATTTCAGATAACATAGTAGGTTCTCAATGAATAACAGCTGCTATTAGAAATTATTATTATCACTATTAGTAAGACTAGGAAAAATCTGAAAGGTCATCTCATCTTTTTAAAAACACAAGAAAATTGAAAGCAGAGCAATATTTTCCCCAAAGATATACAACTAATTCAAAACAGATTGTTGATAAATAACTCACCAATAATAGGTGTATGATTCTCAGTCTCTGCTTTTCCCCAAACCTTTATTCCTTCTCCACTTCAGCTCTCAAGCACAGAGCTGATCTCAACTTCCATACCCATGAAATATATTTTTTCTCTTCCCTGGAATTTCTTGCTTTCTTTGAATTGTTTTCTTTGTTATTTTATTGTACCTAGCCCACCTGATGGTGTATGCCTCTGTGTGTGCATGTGTGTGTGCACGTGCATGTGCGTGCATGTGTGTATGTATATCTTCTCTGGCTTTTCAAGATTCCCTAATTAATTATTGGCCATTAGTTGGCAATAATTGGCAATAATTCATTGGCAATTATTGGCAATAATTAATTAATTATTGAATCTGCAAGCATGAACTCAGTAAGTTCAGGCCTCACATCCAAAATGAAGAGCTCTAAATAAACATGGAGGCCCAAATGTTCCCTATACCATACACTGGCTTAGTGAAGCAAAATTAGCTAACTTTTTGCCTAGGCCAGAAAAGCTTAAACAAAACCAAGCAGAATAAAATAAATGAAGTATAACTGGCACCCTTCCTGTGATGTGTGCACAGTTCCCTTTCCTCTCCCTGCTGGGGATGGAGAGAAAGAAAGAACTTTGGGAAAATGTGTGAGAAAGACATCTTCTCTCCTACCCCACCAACATCTCTTTCATGTAAAATTAGGCTAACAACAATTTCCAGAATGGCCTGGAATTCTAGCCTCAGATGCTGTGTGTGGAAGCAGACTAGGCTGAGACCACCTTCGTTGGATTGAGAGGTGGTCAAAGTGGAAATGATTGAGAGAAGGTTTAGAGGAGGACTGTGTAAGTGAGAGTCTCAGGTCTACTCTAGCGGGAATTGGAGGATCCAATTCTTTCTCCTCTACCAGTTGCCGCACAGCTTAGGTGCTTTTCCTGCAGCCCTACCAAATGGGCCTGGGATGATCAGTTGTGGGGGGGTTGAGTAGACACAGAATAAAAATGATCTAGCAGAGGCAGAAACCTTAGAATTAACAACTTGGAGAAATTACCCAGCTACTCGGGAGGCTGAGGCAGGAGAACGGCGTATACCCGGGAGGCGGAGCTTGCAGTGAGCTGAGATCCGGCCACTGCACTCCAGCCTGGGCGATAGAGCGAGATTCCGTCTCAAAAAAAAAAAAAAAAAAGAAATTATTTTAAAAATAAGCTTCTCAGCAGACTCTTCTCTGTCAAAGAATACTTTTTACCAAATACTTTCACTTTATCCACTCCATAAATATTGTAGCGCTTTTCCATTGATGTGTTCTTTCTTTGGCATATTTTAAAAACTGGATGAAGTGGGGATCTTCTGAACTCTCTAGTGCTCTCCTCCAAGTAAAAAGTAAATGCCAACTGTGCTTTCAAGTTTTTAAGCTACCACAAATGGGCTGAGATTTTCTATGCCCTGTTACTGCTCAACACAAGTTACTGGGTAGCTGGCTGATTGCTATTTAAATCAAGTGAAGTAAATCAATCTAAACCTATTAAGTGTCCCTGATATTTAGTTAAGTGCTCGACATGCATTTAGTGTGTGAATGAATAAATGAATGACACCATGGACTAGATACCAAAATTTCAAACAAGTAAGAGAAGTTTGATTTAACATGGAGTTTTTCATATTACCTCTTTCTTATAAAAGGTTAAAACAGAATAGGTAATATATGATTACACATATGACAAAATGTTTAAAAATTGAAATGTATCCTTTAAATTTGTGGTTTTAAAATTCTTTATTCTATGCATAACAGAACAATGACAAGAAATAAAAGAAAAAGTAGTGACCTTTGTATTTGAATAAAATGTAAATATTGACACTACTACAGATACGGTGATGTTGCAGCTCACCAACTCATATTCCTTTGAACAGGGTCCATTTTTTCATTAGTCTGAAATTCCTAGATAAATGGAAATTTTTTTTTTTTTTTTTGCCTAATCCAGTCTCACAGGCTTCTCCTTTACATGTGTGTGTTGATGTTACTTCAGCATTCAAGCACAGCCTCCTGTGGGAAGGAGCCGTTACTTATTTTTTCTTGCACAATACTTTGCCCATTATATTTTAAATCATATACCTCTACAAGTGCTCTGACTGTATATCTTAATGCATAAAGCCTAGGAACCCAATTCCCCATGTACTACTCTTTCCACTTTTCATTTTCAAATTGCTGAACAAAATGCTTTTGTGTAAGAGGCAATACACTGTAATAACTCCTCCTTGATAATAATGATATGGCCATTTAATTATTTTTTGTGTTATAAAAATTCTGTCAAGGATTCAGTCTTCCATTTATTACCAGACAAGCAGTCACAATGGTAATATAAATCACCCTTTATTAATTTTATGCATAATTAAAATTTTATTTGAAAGTACCAAATTATAAAGACAAAAAAAGTTGAAGCCAGAACGAATTTGAAGGTGGTAATAATTACACTACTATTTTCATCTGGATTGCATTAGAAAACTACCTACCTTTTTAAAGATTTCATTAAATCAAGCTGTAAATGAAAAGTGAACAAAACTGAAAAATAATCCACTATAATAGTAGCAAGGAAGAGGGAAACCCCAGGAATGGTTGCCAAATAAATTTTTTTTTTTTTTTTTTTTTTTGGTCAAATAATTTAACTCTTTACGTGCCAATAGTCAATGGGAAATAAATAGGATTTATAGGATTTATACATTTAAAGCAAATATTTACCTGTATTTCTTTTTTTTAAATATAGCAATAGCGAGCAGACAATTACTTTCATTCTTGGTACTGCAAAATGAAGAATCAATTTAGAAGTTTTAAAATTCAATGGATTATGCAAAAGAGATCAATAAAATTTTATTTTATAATGAAAACATTTACTAACTACAGTCTTTGTTGACATTTAGCTTTGGCATGAGGAGTTGGTGCAGTATACTGTTAATTGTTTAGGAGAATTTGACTACTTTGGTTTCTTTGTACGGGTCATAAAAAGATAAGCTTCTTACGCTCATACAGAAAGGAATATTAGACTTCCTGAATCTGCTTATCAGTCTCTAGGAGAAGGTCAGTATTAGGAAGGTACATTCACATTTTAAACTCAGTAAAGAGTCATTAGAAAATTACAATGGGACTTTTTTTGTAGAAAGTTGGTGACAGGTGACTAGGTCAGCATTTCTGTGACCTAGAATTTAGGCGAGCTCATGCCCTCAGGTCCCTTCATTTAAGTTGTTTGGGAAGCACTTATCTATTTATTTTCTGTGCTTATATATGAGTGAGAAATTGAAGAGTAATAACTAGGACTCAAATTTGTGATGACTTTCAGTCATCCTCAGTTGAAATTACATTTGCCCTATTTTCTTCTTGTTCCCGTGTGTGGAATAAACTGTTGCTCTTCCAGAATTATGGGAATTCTTTCAGGTCAGTAAGGTGACATTTCCAAACCTAGAGCAACAATTTATTTAATGATATCCTGTCTGCCTAAAAGAGCCATTATATATGACATTTTTGTTCCTCCCTTTAACAGAATTTGACCTGAGATTGATATGGTTTGTTTTATTGTAAAATGGGGGAAATAGTTGATTATTTGTTACTGGTAACAAGGAAATATCATAATTGACATGGAAATGTTTTCTTAAAAATAAATCTTAAAACTTGGAAAAGAAATAAGTCTGTGTTTGTAAAATCCTAAATTGCAATGTACTGTTTTTTATACGTGGTTCAAATGACAATGCCAAATAAAAATAGTAACAAAAAGCTTACCAGCTATGCCCATGATTATTCAATAAGTACTAAATAATTACACTGGTTGGCATGAGTAGAAAAACAAGCAAAACCAGGAAAAATCCATCAAAATGTATTATAGATTTCCACCCCCAATAATTTAAAACATAATAAAAAATGTTTGTAAGGCAAAGAAGAAGGGAATAAAATAGCAGAGATGAAGGAAATTAAAAAATAATTTCCTTTTCTATAGCTGTTGAAATTTCACAGCTATATCTAGAATCATAGAATTTACTGCTCAAATTACTTAAATTTTTCAGATAAAGAAACTAGGAATAGAGTAGGGGTGAGACCAGCAAACATCTCTGAGTCAGTGGTGCGATGGTGACTGGATTCCTGACTGGTGCCCTTTCCACTCTTTACTCTTTCCTCTTGTATTCTGATCAGCCTGGCCGAGCTTTGTCCCGATGAAAGGAAAAGGGAACATCCATCATAAAGAACTCCAAACTGGGGTGAGGGTGTATATAAAAGATAATTAGGTGACTTTACCCATAGACTCAGGCATTATGTTTTTTAGCAGTCAGGTCAATGTAAGTTTCTATAAATACAATTTCCCAGTTGATTTTATCACTATGAAAACACTGACTTTGTTATAAGTAATTTCTTCCAATTCTTCTCTGTATAGGAAATGCTATAAAGCTTATTCACAAATGAGCTCATAAAGACTAGAGAAGGCTGGGTGTGGTGGCTCACGCCCGTAGTCCCAGCACTTTGGGAGGCCAAGGCGATTGGATCACGATGTCAGGAGTTCGAGACCAGCCTGACCAACATGGCGAAACCCCACCTCTACTAAAAATACAGAAATTAGCTGGGCATGGTGGCATGCACCTGTAATCCCAGCTACTTGGGAAGCTAGGCAGGAGAACTGCTTGAACCTGGTAGGCAAAGGTTGCAGTGAGCCGAGATTGCGCCATTGCATTCCAGCTCTGGGCCACAGAGCAAGACTCCATCTCGGGGGGAAAAAGTTGCTAGAGAAATACACTGTAAAAGCTAGAAGGAGAATGAAAGAGGGACATGCCCAGAAGAGAGTCCTAGCCCAGCCACCTAGCTCTGTTCTGTCCAAACGTCAACTTTTACCCCATATATGTAAGAGGCAGCAGCCTTAGGGGTTGCTAGCACATACAGTTTCATGACCTGGAATTTTACACCAACATATGTCTCTTCATGGTTCTTCCTTTTTAATGGTTGACATTCCCCATATTTTCATCAGAATGAGGAATCTGTAACACAGTTATGATCACTAGTTATGTCCAATGACCTAACACAGATATAACTAAATTTCTGATAATGGTGACTTTCATTGTAGAAAATAGTTACTTAATTTTGTATGTATGTGCATGGTGTGTGTGTGTGTGTGTGTGTGTGTGTGTTGGGGAATATAGTCAATGCTATTTCTATTGGGAAACCAGAGGAAGTATTATACATGAATAAACTAAAAAATGGTTCCTTTATGCCTCATATCTGCATCTCTAATGAAAGCAGGAAAATATAGAAAACATTTTAGAAACACTTTTACCTAAATATGAACAAGTAGTTTTGAAAAAGAAACAACTAGAACTTCTAGAGATGAAAAACCAATCATTAAAATTAAAGATTGAATGGCAGGTTAACAGAAGAACAGACACACATGGAGAATTAGTGAACTAGAAGGGGAACCTTAAGAAATTATCCAGAGTACATTACACAAAGACCAAGAGATAGAAGAAAACACCTGTTTAGAGACATAGAGAATAGAGTGAAAAATGTCTAATATTTATTTAATTAAAATTTCTGAAAGAAAAAACAGTGAGAGCAGAGCCAGTATTTGAAAAGAAAATAGCTGAGAGTTTTCTAGAAGACATGAAAAATACTGACCTACCATGCTAGTCTCCGATTACTGTGTAAACAATTTCCAAAGATGTACCAGCTTAAAATACTACAAATTTGTTATCCCACAGTTGCTGTGGGTAAGGAATCTGTATACAACTTAGCTAAGTCCTTTGCTCTGGGTCTCACAAGGTGGCTCCGATCAAGTTGTTGGCCAGGGCTTCGATCTTATCCAAGGCTCAGGGTCTTCTTCCAAGTTCAGAGGTGTGAACAGAATTCCTTTCTTCGCAGTATAAGACTAACATGCTCTTCCTCCCTCCCTGTGCTCTCTCTCTCTCCCCCTCTCTCTTTCTCTCTCTCTCTTTATATATACATATATGAAATGTACATATATTTGTGTATATATATGAAAGACTGTATATGAAATATACGTATGTGTGTGTATATATATATATAGAGAGAGAGGGGGGGAGAGAGAGAGAGACATAGATATGTGTTTCTTTTTTCTTTTAGTTTCTAGAATCCACACTAAGGTTCTTGCCACATACCCCTCCACTGGAAGTTCATGACATGATTGTTTGCTTCTTTAAAAAAAGCAGGAAAATTTCTCTTATTCCAGATTTTTGTCTCAAGGAAGGCCTGAATCCGCTCATTTTTAAAGTGCTTGCTCGAAGTCAACTGGTTAAACACTTTAATTACATTTTCAAAATCCTTCATCTTTGTCATATAAACTTCTTTGTCACCGCATCACAGGAATAAAATCCCACCAGATTGACAAGTTGCTTCCAAACTCAAGAGGAGAGGATTATATACACCAGAGGGCAGGAATCTTGGACACCCTCTGAGAATTTTGCCTACTACAGGCAGATTCAAGAATTTATCCTTCATTTATCATGAAGGATTAATAAAAATAAATCCACACACATCAGCAAAACTGTAAATCTTTAATGAGAAAAAGATATTAATAGACTTATAGAAAAGAGAGATTGCCTTCAAAGAGGCAGCAGTAAGACTGGGTTGACTTTTCTACAGCAACAATGAAAGCCAGAAAAGTGTTATGATATAGCCTATATATCGAAATAAATCAATATCATACTATAATTGTATGACCAGTGAAAATATATTTCAAAAATGAGAGTGAAATGAAGGTATTTTTCAGGCAAACAAATCCAAAAATATTCTACCAGTGGAACCACACTAAAAAAAAATTCTACGGAAGAAAGTCAGCCCAGATGAAACACTGAAATGCAAAAATGAAGAAAAAAATGTAGTAGCAGTGTGAATAAATATAAACAAATATTAACCTTATAAATAATAAACATAATGTCTTTGTAAAAACAAAGCATCAATCTACATGTTGATAGCATACACTTTATAAAATGTTGTAAATATGTTTTAAGGTTTAAGAAGAGTAAAGATACTTATTTCTTTTATTGTTTGATAAATTAATTATGTTGTAATTATATGGGTAAACACTGAAAGAAGAAAAATATAATGTACACTTTTGAATTAGTAGAGAAAACAAAAAATATTTATGGATACTTATTCAATCTAAAAGAAAAGAAGAAAGGGGACAAAAATAAACCTAAAATGTCAGGAAAAATCAAGCAGAAAAACAGATAATAGCTTTAAAGTCAAATGTGTCAGTAATTTTATACTGACTGTAACTGAACTAAATTAAAAAACAAGTATTGTTAAACTAAATTGTAAAACAACTATATTTTAGATAGCTAAAATTAGAAGAAAACACAAATGTTGAAAGTAAAAGAATGAAAACGAAAAGTCAGACCAACAGTAATACAAAGAGAATTTTTAGAGTTCTATTAAGATGGGAAAAACTACTCTATTTGGCAAAATGCATTACTAGAAATAAAGAGGATAACTTTGTATAAAAATAAAACCAGAAATATACAATTTCATATTTGCATACACTTAATAATACATAAAAATAGTGAGAAATTTAAATGTAGCTCTCTCAGAGAATCAGAGAATAGCAGGCAAAAAAACAAAACAAAACAAAACAAAAAAACAAAAAACAGTATGGATATAGGTGATTTCAACAATACAATTAATAAACATGTATTAAAAACATACTTCAGAATTATAAAACAATTATATATTATTTCCAAGTACATGATGAACATTTATAAACAAGTGATTGCTTACTGGATAATAAAATAACAGTGTAAAATTGTTAAGAATTGGTATATATCACCCTTATTCTTGGGCAGTAATGCAATTAGGCTAGAAATGAATAATACTAAGATAATCAGAAAAGCTCTATAGGTTCAGAACTTGAGGAACACACTTCTAATAACTTGTGCTTCAAGGAAGTAATCATACAGAAAATTAGAAAACATTTAGAAATGAAAATACTACATAACATCTTTTAAAATTAAGCTTACTTAGCGTGGAAGCAGCACTTGATGAAAATGTATAGCCTTAAATGTATATATTACAGAAAAAAGGAGTCTGGAAAAAAAGTAAATTATATAAATAACCCTTAAGAAGTTAGAAGAGAAACAGCAAAATAAATGAAATGTAAAATAAAGTATATAACAGGAAAAAGCAGAAAATAATAAAAAAAACTACAAACATAAAAAAACAACAAAGATGAAAGTTGATTTTCTGAAACTATAAACTAAATTGACAAAACTCTAGGGAGACAAATTTTTTAAAGGCAAATTAAAAATCATATAAAAAGCAATAATTTTATTTGAATAAATCTGAAAATTCAGATAAGTGAAAATTCCCAGAAAAACTAAAATGTATAAAAATTAGAAAACCTGGTTAGTCCTTTAATAATTAGAAAAAATTGGGACAGTAGTTAAACATCTGCCCACAGAGTAAGCTACAAGTAAGTTTATATAATTTTTCTATGAGTTGTAAAAAAAAAATCACAACAATTTGAAAATATAAGACAGAGTGGGAAGAAGATACTTTCAATTAATATAGCTGACAGAAGACAAGTGTTCAGACCATATAAAGAACTCCTTCCTTCTACCCACTTTCCCAAATAATGAGGATAAAAAAGACCACTCATTTTAAAAAATGGTAAAATTTGGCAATTGCTTCAAAAAACAAAAGTCACATACAGTTGCAATCTTACATAAATTTATCTAGTGAAAAGAAAGAACACTTAATTCACTTTATCAGGCAAGTGTAACATTAATATCAAAACCTATCAAGGACAGCAAAAGAAATGAAAATTGCAGACTAATCCACTCATGAAAATAGGTGCTACAGCCAAACAAAACGTTATCACATTCAAACAACGAAACATCAAACAATCAATTGAAATAATCTACTATATTTAAAGACTAAAGGAAAACAATAATGTGACCCACTCAATAGATAGAGCAAAACTATCATTATTTATGGGACATATGATTGCACAAATAGAATGTCAAAAATAACCTATAATAAATTATTAATAGGTAAATTTATCAAAGTTACTAGATATATAGGTCAATATACAAAAAAGAATTGTATTTCTAAATGCCAGAATCAAACAGAAAAAATTGAATATAGCAGAAAAATATCAAACACATAGGAATAAAAGAAGTGTAGTATGTCTACACAAAAATACACAAAAAATTATTGAGAATGATTAAAAGAGACCCGGATAGAGTAATGTACTGAGTCCATAGATTAGAAAATTCAGCATTATAAAAATGCCAGTTCCTTTAAGTATGTGTGTTTTTAAGTGTGTGTGTGTGTACTACTTGAAAAACTGACTCTAAAATTTATATGGATGAGCAAAGGTTTAAAAAGCTAAGATACTCTTGAAACAGAACAAGACAGAAGTCTTGCTCTCCCACATATCAAGTTTCATTATAAAACTATGATATTTAAGGTAATATGATTTTGGCAATGGGGTAGATAGACAGAAAGATATTAAAACAGAGCCCCGAAGTAGACTAAAACATAATTGATGTATGAATCAAATCACATTGCAGATAAATGATGGATTTTACTATAAATTATTCTGGGACAATTGGTTAGCCAAGTAGAGAAAAGATGGGAGGAAAGGAAAGTGGATTCCTATCTCCTTCCCATTGCCCTATACATATACAGAAAAATCAGTTCAGTGTAGATTTAAAACCTTAAATAGAAGGCAAAAGTACAACACTTTTGGAAAAGAATATGAGAAAAATTTTGGAGATTTTTTAAATAACCCACAAAATACTCCCAAATTGATTAATCTAACTACATTAAAGTAGAACTTTTGTCCATCAAAAGACACTGTAAAGAAAGTGAAAATATAAAACACTATGGGAAGAAGATATTTTCAATTAATATAAATGACAGAAGACACGTGTTCAGACCATATAAAGAACTCCTTCCTTCTACCCACTTTCCCAAATAATGAGAATAAAAAAGGCAACTCAATAAAAAAATGGTAGAAATTTGGCAATTGCTTCAAAAAACAAGAAATAAATTCAAATGATCAACACACTTATTAAAAAGTGTCAACCTAATTATTAATGAAGGAAATATAAATTAAAAACAAATAGAGACTACATTTTATAATAATAAGATCAGCAAAATCAAAAGGTCTGACTAAATGAAATGTTTGCAGAAGATGTGGAATCTCTCCTCTTGTTGCTGAACTTTGTAGAACCACTTTGGGAAATAATTTTTTCTCCCTTAATAAAGTTGAAAATGCAAATACTCCATGACACAGAAATTCTACTTCTAGTATCTACCTGATGGAAAATAAGTGCATGAAGATACAGATTGAAGGGTATTCATGGAAAGACTTTATGCAACAGCCTCAAACTGGAAATAACGGTTGACAGTTTGATAGATAAACAAATTGACACAATGAAACTGCAGTGAAAATGAATGAACTATAGCTTCATGCACAGCACAAACAAATCTCCAAAACAAAGGAGCAAGCCATAGAGGAAAATATTCAGTAAGCTTTCAATTTATACAATGTTCACAAACAGGCAAAGCTAATATGTGATAAAATGATAAAACTATAAGAAGCCCAGGAGGATGTTTATTACAAATGGCAATGTAGTGGGGGACAAGGAGAGAATGAGATTTGGAAGAGCATACACGCAGCCCTTATGAAGGGCTCTATTTGTTCATCTTGGATGGAGGGCACACAGGTGATCTCTTTAGTAAACCATATACCATACATAGTTAAGATGCCTCTGTAAATAGAAAAGATACATTACTTTTTTTCTAATTTAGAGTTTCTCATTTCTTGGAGGTTTTGAAAAATAAGTAAGCAAGCAATTTAATTAATAAAAGCCAATTAAATGACTCGGGGGTTAGGGAGGAGAGTCAAGGCTTGGTTATGAGTTTAAATGCATGACTTTGATGGTCTCTTCAGTCCTGGAAATTATTTGCAAGTAACTCATTTGTAATAATGCTTAGGTTTGTTCCATGGAGATTTATTTGCTTAGTTGCTTAACTAAGTCCATTAGTGTTTTTGAATAGCCAGAGAAGTCATGGGATGCAACATTTGAAAGAGTATTGAAGAACTATGTCTAGAACCCAGTTTTTCTGACATTTTACCATTGTTTTTTTTAACATATGACAAACATATTTTCTGGGAATGATTTCCAGCTTGATTAGAGGATGTGTGTGCATGAGTGTATGTATGTATAAATACTTTTATAATGTATGTATTCATGAGTTATTTGAGGGCTATAAATTTCTCATCTTTGTGTCCACAGAATCTAGCGAAGTATCTAATACTAGGAAATAAACATGGCTTTTGAATGATTCTAATTAACATATGTATGTTTTTCACTCACACAATTATATGTGTGTGTAAGTATATGTGTATGTAGGTATGTACACACACATTTGTATACACACACAAATACATATAGGAACATCTCTGTGTATACATATTTTTATTTATATACATACACACACACACACCACAATGAAAACACACAAATATAATAGGAACATTCTTTTGAGAACTTACTACATGGCACAGATTTTGCTAAGTGTTTTACTTGCATCGACTTCCCTAGGCAAAGGACACTAAAGGGGAGGTACTGTTATTGTCTCATTCTATGTAAGTGAGGAAATTAAGCTGGAGCCAACATGTAAACCCAGTCAGTTCACTCCAGAGCAATGTTCTTGATCACCACACTGTACTAAAATGATTTAACATAACAATGAATGCCAAAATATAATGTAATTCAAATAAAATCAATTTTCTAGACATGTATTACATGCCACTATTGGTCAAGTACTGATTTTGGTTCTAGGAGAACCAAACAGAGAAAAGTCTTTTCCTGAGACTGGCTGCCATACATTATTTTAGAGACTTATGCCCTGCTCCTCTCCCAAACCCCATTACTGTACATGTTGGTTAAAGTACCTCACCACTCCATTTTAGGGATAAGCATTTGGTAAAGGTCTATCCAACCACAATATCCACTCTGCTAGAACTAGTAACTGGTACAGAAGTGAGCATGTACAACAGTGGGCAAAGTTGTTCTTTGGAGTTGATACATGGGTGCTAGCAGAAAGAAGTTGAAAGTTCCCTCTCCCATGGACTGTTAAAAACAGAGGGGCGGGTGTTCAGGACTTTGGAGACTTGTAAATTAAAGACTATCAGCAATCAGTTTCCCCAGAAAATTCTCATTTTTAACCAAAAAAGAATAAAGGATAAGGTCAGCACACGGGGGAAGCAGAGCTAAGAGCTGGAGAGAGGGAGAAAGAAGCCCACAATGCAGTTTAGCCTTGGGATTTGGCCAAGTTTAAGGACCCTGACTTTCTAGGTAAATGAGTTAATAAATTATATTTTCTGCTTGAACTTCAAATAATTTTGTCTCTATTATAAAAATAAACCTCAAGAGGGCATCTGCCACTTTGTTCAAGCAGCCAAGTCAGAAGAGTAAATTACAATGTATTCTGGTTATATATAACTAATTTATTAAAGCAAGTATTTATTCTATCATCAAAACTGCACAAGATAGGTATCAGTCATGTTCTAGCAAAAGTCAGATAATTCACCTTTCCTCTGTTGCCCTTATATAGAACAAGACTGTGATTTACAGAGTAGTGAAGGAAACAATGTTCCCACTATTTCCATAAGAGAAAAGGGAATGTTGGGGTAGACTTGGAAAGTAGGGACTGGGGTTAGTGGTGAGCATGTGGAATAGAAATTGTTTACATTTAGGAAAATGGTAACTAGGCAAAGTCCAAGCAATTTGGCACAATATATTTCACTGATTTTTTTCCGAAACCCAGTAACTCTAAATAAAACACCATAACTAAAACACAACTGCCTAAATTCAGTCAGGCAGTTGGCATGTGAAATATTTTCAGAAGAAAAAGTTTAAATCAGACTTTAGTCTCCTAGAGAAGGAAATGTTCAAAAAACTGAGTAGAATCCCATTTCCAAAGGTTTAGGGGTGACATGTGGGCCTTTGACTTTCAGTTCCTACTTCATAATTTATGTACACTACACTTCCTCATAAATAATAGTGAGGACAACAATTCAATATATCTTAGGAAACAAAGCTCATCTTAGTTATGATTGCAAAACTGCCCTCAGCAAAATATATAGAACAATGATTTTTTTCACCCTTATGACTTGTTGATTGGGAGGTATATAACAACTTTAAGTATCTACCTTTTTCCAGTTGGACTTCTTTTCAAAGTCACTTGAGCAAAAATAGATCTCTGGAAAGATTAAGATCTGAGTAGCAAAGCAGATGTTCAGAGACTAGAACCAAAACAATGACCTATTTACCAGACCTGGAGCACAAAATCAGAGCCAAGATTAACAAAGGTGAGTTGATGCAAGGACCCAGTGAATTAGTTTCGTATTGCTTCTGTAACAAATCACCACAGATCTAGTAGCTTAAAACAACACGAGTGTGTTATCTTACAGTTCTGGGGGTCAGAAGTTCTAAAATTAAGGTGTTGGCAGGGCTGCATTCCTCCTGTGGTAAATAGAGGATTTCCATTTTCTTGTGTTTTCCAACCTCTATCAGGACCCATGTGATTCCATTGGGTCCACTTGGATAATCCAGAATAACCTTTCAAACTCATGATCCTTAATCACAACATCAAAGTTCCTTTTGCCATGCAAGGTAAGGTAACATATTCATGGGTTTTGGAGATTAAGACTTGGACACCATGTAGTGGGGGGGATACAGTTTTCTGTCTATCACACCTAGGTTTATGGCTGCATTCCTAAAACCTGTCCAACTAAAGCCAGGAATTCTCTGTAGATGAAAAGAGTCAAACTCTGTAAAATATTTGAAGAGATTTATTCTGAGCCACATATGAGTGACAAATGAATGGCTTGTAACACAGCCACAGGAGATCCTGAGAATATGTGCCTAAGGTGATCAGGTTGCAACTTGGTTTTATACATTTTAGTGAGACATAAGAAATCAATCAGTACATGGAAGGCATCAGTCCAGAAAGGCAAGACAACTGGAAGCAAAGGACTTCCAGGTCATAGGTGGACTCAGACATTTTCTGGTTAGCAATTGGCTGAAAGATTTATTATCTGAAGACCTGGTATCCACAGAAAAACAATGTCTGGGTTAAGATAAGGGATTGTGGAGACCAAGGGTTTATCATGCAGATGAAGCCTCCAGGCAGCAGGCTTCAGAGCCTTATCAGATCTAAAAAGGTGCCAGACTCCTAGTTAATTCTTTCCTGGATAACAGGAAAGTCCTGAAAGGAAAAGAGACTTTCCACAGAGTATGGATTTTCCCCACAAGAGACTGTTTTGCAGAGCCATTTCAAAATATGTCAAATAAATATATTTTGGGTAAAATACTTTGATTTCATTCAGGGCCTGCTATCTGTCATATGATGCTATACTAGAGTCAGGATGAAATTTGGTGAATTATTGCTACAAAAACTCGTTTGGTTAGTCTTAAGATTTCTGTGTTAATGTTAATGTTGGTCAGTTATGCCTGAATTCCAAAGACAGGAGAGTATAACGAGGCATGTCCAACCCCCACCTTCTCATCATGGTCTGAACTAGATTTTCAGGTTTACTTTGGAATGCCCTTGGTTGAGATGGGGTCCATCAGTCAGTTGTGGGGCATCAATTTTATTTTTGGTTTACATGTCTTAGGGATGAATGTGGGCCTGAGCTGGCATGGAGAAGTCAGACCACCTGGGTCAGGGGAGTCTAAAAGCAGTTTATCATTTGGAGTTAACTCGTTTAGTTTTGTTTGATCTCCAACCCCTACTTCTTTTCTGTCCCTGACACCAAATGGGTGATTGTATAAAGCTCTGCCATATTAACTTTTTAAATAAAATTATATGAAATCATTTTTACTCTCTGGCCAATATATACTAACATTCAGTTTATGGTGTACTAGGGGAAAAATGGACTTTGGAAACATCTAGACTTGATTTTGAGTCCCGCTTCTTATATTTAGAACTTTGCCACCTTAAGCGGTACATACACTCTCTCAATTTCTATTCCTTCATTCGTAAAATGACAATAATCATTTCTGCCCAATAGGATTGTTTTGAGGATTANCTTCATTCGTAAAATGACAATAATCATTTCTGCCCAATAGGATTGTTTTGAGGATTAAATGTAATAATTTTATGAAAGTGTTTACTTAGCACACTGTGTGGCGTGTAGCAGCCTTATCATTTCAGCTTTTCTTCCTTTGAAGCAAATTTGCCTTCTGGTTGTTTTGGCAGGAGGTTGCATTTTAGAAACCATCTAAATCTTGGTTATTAGACAAGAAATTCCATTTTTCTTTTTTTCTGTAAAGGTCTTTCCTTCATTCAAAGTGAGAAAACTTGTAAATTTCTATTTATTTGAACTTTTCTTTCACTTCAGCAAACAAGTCTTGACTCCAAAATTATTGGTGCAGCTCATGAGATAAATGTAACTAGTTTGAGCACAGTTCATTTGAATACAATATGATGCTTTCTTTTCTTTTCTTTTTCTTTCTTTCTTTCTTTTTTTTTTTTTTAAGAAAAATCATTTTCTAGCATTCAAATTGGTGGAATGATGGAACTAGATGACCATAATGACATTGGTTCACTTTTACAACAAGTTTCCAGTTTTTCAGAGAATATCTTGGGAAACATATTGACTACTTCCTGTAGTCCAGTAGTTCGACTGGCATAAATGCCGCTCACGTTCTCAGTGATCAGGGAAATCTCTTGTTTCCAAAAGCCTTTTGTGTTATGTCCTTGCTTGAACAAACTGAAGCTTCTTTGTGTAGAAAACACATTGTAATGTTCACAGTAACGCTCTCAGAAACTTCCTTAAGATTTTAATCTTAAAGAAAAGCATATTGGTTTTAGCAACTTGACAACTGATGCTTTGAAAATAAAATTATAAAAGCTGTCTTAGTCAATAATGGATAGCTGACTAAAGTCCATTTTAGGTTCAGAGTTCACAGCCATCAATAAAAATTGTTGCAGAATTATAAAGCCTCTTACGGGGATCTATTGCTATTTATTGTAATATAAATAAGAACTATCAAGTTTCGGGCACTGCTGCTCATTCTATTAGATTTTGAATGTCATGTTCTCCAAGTGTCTGCATTCTGCCCCCACGACTCTTCAAGCAGAGTACCGACATAATTCTCCACAAAATGATCAGTGTTTGATGTCTGAATGAACTGTTGCTTTTCCGAAATGAGTGCATCTCTGCCTTGCTTTCCCAAATGACAAGAACATTACTATATATTGAAAACTACTCCTTTGATTTGAGAAAATCAGCTATGTAATTTCTTTTGCTAGATTATTTTCCTGGATCTTTAAAATTATCAAATGTAGTTCACTTGAGCGTCAAGTAATAATCCTTTGTGGAAACCGAACATAATAGAAGATTACACAGCATCTAAAAAATTTCCAAATGTTCTTTGTTGAGACAGATGGTGAAACTATTCAATGTAAGTGACAATGCCTCCATTTGTAATATTTAAACATCTGAACAGTGATTGATGGAGCTTCTTTAGTAATACAATCATTTCATCAAAAGTCTTGTTCTTCACAATCAAAAATACCTTCTCTATATTGTTTCACTGCAAAATAATAAAATGAAAGTTTCACAGCATGTGAATCCTAAGAAGAGTAATTTAGAACATCAAAATTTTCAGTGAGCCCCAAAGCAACCATTTGAGGTCTGCTCAAGTTTTGTTGTGGAGGTTGGATTCAATTGTTTGCCAAGACTATTTGAAAATAAATTTATACTGCCAGCTGCTATCCAGCTTTTATTGCCAAATAAAGCACATTACGTTATTATAACTAAAAACCGATATAAATAACTTCTCCGTTTCTCCTGTAGCTTACCCAATAGGGAGCTACCTAAAAGGAATGAGTTAAAATAAGGAGTTAAAGGAATAAAGGAGTGCAAGATGATGCCTGTGTGAAATTCAGGGTGCTGAATATAATAATATGCAGTTCAGAGAACTTGTCCATAGTTTTTGTGGATATTCCTAAGTCACTTCATATTCAACCTTTGCAAAACTGAACTTCTGACATTCCCCCAAGTGTGCTTCCTCCTATCTTCCCAATCTCAATTTCATCATCTGCCCAGTCACCTAAGTCAGAAACCTGGCAGCTCTCTCAGTTCTTTTTTTTTTTTTTTTTGCATCATTGTTAACATTAAATCGAGTATGAAGTCTTGTTGAGTATATCCCTTAAATGCCTCTCCAATTCAACCACGTCTCTATCCCTGCTACCACGAACCTGATCCAGGTCACCATTTCTCCCTGGATCACTGCCACAGCCTCCCTATTGGTCTTTCAGCATCCAATCTGGCTCTTGAAATACTTTCATCTCCATGCAGCTGGTGTTATGTTACGATATCTAATCATGTCACCACTTGCTTAAAACTCTTTAATGAATCTCATTGCCATTAACATGGCTCACATGACTCACAAACCTCTTCGTAAGCTTACTCCTGCTTACCTGTGCAGCTCCATCTCTTACTGCTTGACCGCTCTTGGTTCATGTTCCAACCATGAGGAACTTCTTTCAGCTCTCTAAACATATCCTGTTCTCTCATCTCTGATACAAACCACATCGTGTGTATTATTCCCTCATGAGACCCATCATGTAGTTAACTTCTGCCAATTCTCAGGTCTCCGTTTTTCCCTCTAGAAAGCCTTCCAGGTAACTTCTCCTTCTACAGGCCCTTATAACACTCCATATATTTTCTCACTATCCATTATGCTCCCTTAAAACTGTTTGCTTATTTCTGCCTCTATCACCAGACTGTTAAGCCCCATGAAGGCAGGGATTTACATTTCCTTGTTTACTCTTGTACCCTAGTGCAGTGCTTGATATTATACATGGTGTAGACCTAAGCATTAGTTAATTGACTGAGTAGCCAGCTGAGGAACCAACCTAGCCCATGGAAGTAGTTTACAGGGCAGGGAAAGGCACATTCCTGAAAAGTCAGGAGCCGGTGAAAGGGCCCTGAGATATATGCAAGAAAGAATAGGATACTGACTATAAACACCTCTACGCAAATAAACTGGAAAACCTAGAAGAAATGGATAATTTCCTGGACACTTACACTCTTCCAAGACTAAACCAGGAAGAAGTTGAATCCCTGAATAGACCAATAGTAGGCTCTGAAATTGAGGCAATAATTAATAGCCTACCAACCAAAAAAAGTCCAGGACCAGATGGATTCACAGCTGAATTCTACCAGAGGTATAAGGAGGAGTTGGTACCATTCCTTCTGAAACTATTCCAATCAATAGAAAAAGAGGGAATCCTCCCTAACTCATTTTATGAGG